>NC_139956.1:21952378-22057378 GCF_963454915.1 Gymnoscopelus microlampas | reverse complement strand
TAAAAAAAGTAGTTAATGTAGCATTACAATCATTTAACCACTTTATCCATTTATATGTTGGAAATTCAAAAATAGCAGATCTACTAGCTTTGTGCCGTGCTGCGAGCTTGTACATCTGCTATTTTTGAAATACATATCCATTTGACTGGTCCTTGACTTGAAAAGGTTTGAAAACTACTGCCGTAACGGGTCCATTTGGTTCCATTTGTACACTCTCAGAGTTACAGACTCCTATGTGGTCCGCGGACCCGCCGTTGAGAACCGAGTGCCCTAAAAGCACAGCCCGGTGCAGTGGAGCGTGAATGACAGTGGCTAATGAGAGCTAGCCTGTGTGCTAATTAAAGTCTTGTTCATACATTAATTACCACGTGCTCGGCTATATAAGGCCCTAATTGAGCGCCGGGGTAATTTCTGGCCCTTTTAACCTTTACTTAACCAGGTTTTCCCGGGAATTGCACTGTCCCTCGGGGGACAAAGACAGTTGCTATCTAGGGAAAGGAGTGGCTCCTGGACTTGTGTAATCAGGTTTTTGGAGCATGCAGACGGAACGCGTAATGTGGCCTTATACTGGCCTATGCTGTAATGCACGACTATTTCTGCCCTAAATTGGAACTCCTACAACAGCTGGAAGGTTTGTGTGTGTGTGTGTGTGTGTGTGTGTGTGTGTGTGTGTGTGTGTGTGTGTGTGTGTGTGTGTGTGTGTGTGTGTGTGTGTGTGTGTGTGTGTGTGTGTGTGTGTGTGTGTGTGTGTGTGTGTGTGTGTGTGTGTGTGTGTGTGTGTGTGTATACTTATATTACTATACTTGTGAGGGTCAAATGTCCCCCACGAGTATATAGTAGAATTTAGACATTGTGAGAGCTAGCTTCCCGGTCTTCACAAGGAAAATGTTTTTTTTTTTAAGGTTATACTGTAAATGGTTATACAAATGTTAGATTTAGGCTAGGATTCATATTTGGTTGTGCAATGCTGCCACACACCCAAAATAGCAGATTTACAAGTATTTGTACTTGTAGATATCGGCTATTTTGGGTGTGCGTTACACACGGGGCGAGCTATTAAACTCAGGCTTTGGAGTCAGGGGTTGAAAACGGCATTTAAACATTTCCGTCCTAAAATGTTGATGTCCTCACAAGTATAGCAATACAAACGTGTGGGTGGGTGTGGGGGTGGGGGTGGCGGCGGGGGGGAGTCTGCTATGCTACAAAGTGTTGGTCTCAAGGTAGGAAGTGAAGCTTGAGACACGGTGCAGTGATGCATACAGCATAGCAGAGAGCTGGCAAGGCACGCTACAGTATAATGAATGAGTTCACACACACTGTCATATTAGCTTCAGGTCGTATCGCGCCGCATGAAACATACTGTACAGAAAGCCCTGTGTTTGACATAGATTAGAACAGGGATCTTCAACGGGGGGTCCGGGACCCCTGGGGGGGTCCACAGAGTTACTACAGGGGGTCCGCCACATCTTTGTGTGGTGGGGAACATTAGCCTGAAGAAGGTCTATGCGACCGAAACGTTGTTCTTCGTTCTTTAAATACATTTTCTCTTGAAACGGGCAAGTGACAGTGTGCGGGCATCTCTCCTTCTTTGATGGGGGAACATTAGCCGAAAATAGCACTTTTTTTTTTATTATGTAAAAAATACTAAACAAGAAATGTTAAAAATAGATCATCTGCAAGATCACAACGCGTCGCATCATCACACGTTGTAAGCTACTTTTTAAGTGGTTAAGAAAATATCCCCTCCCATCAGTTTTCTTTTTTAAACAAGTCAAACCCTGAACGTAATGTTGACAAAGAGTGTAAGTTAATCCATTAAGACCGGGAACGCATCTGAGTCATTTTAAGATTTCTTTGGCTTTTAAAAAAATAGCAGATATACAAGCTCATAGCGCGGCACTCTGTGCCGCGCTATGAGCTTGTATATCTGCTATTTTTTGAATAGCCAAAGTATAAAATAACGGTTTAAGTGGTTACACAGGTGCGTTCCCGGTGTTAATGGCTTAATGACATTAGATCTCCACACGCCTGCCAGCTCAGCGACAGCAGAGATGCTGCTGTTGATGAAGTGATGTGATCATCACAGCTGTTCTCCACAGGGAAGCATGCTGCCTTTTGAGGCCCGGTGCCAAAACATCTATAATACTATATCGTTGCTGTCGGCGCAGAAACCTCTTATCTCTATATTCTAACTTTTTGTGTTTTTTTTTTGTCGTAGATTATACCCATATAGACCTGAGGCCCATTCTACAAAATGTCTTCTAGATCCTAACAGTTTTACTGAAACACTTACGGTATGTTGCTATAATATCAGTGGTTCTCAAACTTTTTCATGTCAAGGACCCCACAAAATGATGTATTTTGCCGCGGACCCCCCCATCTCAAAATATTTAGTTCCAGGGACCCCCCACAGAAGCAAAGATTTGAGTTAAAAAAAAAATTAAAATATTTTTTCAAAAATATATATATTTTCAATGATTTGCTGAAATTTTCACGATTTTTCAAAAATAGCAGATATACAAGCTCATTGCACGGCCCTCAGTGCCGCGCTATGCGCTTGTATATCTGCTATTTTTGAAAAGCCAAAGTATAAAATAATGGTTAAAGTGGTTCAAATCTAAAATGACGGATGCTTTCCCGGTCTTAATGGGTGAACGCCCTACTTGATCATACTACAGTGTCACACAAAAGGATCCAAAGTTGCAGATCCACAAGCTTGTTTGAGCTTGTGGATCTGCAACTTTTGATGTTTTTGAATTTGAATCCTGAAAAAGTAACAGTTCTGGACTTTCCACTGGACAGAGACGATATGGTACTGATGAAATCACCTTTCCTTGGGGAATGCCTTTTACTCAGTGGTGTTAAGTAAACAAGTACATTTACTCAAGTATACTGTACTTTAGTACAAAGTTTAGTATATATATTTTTGTTTCAAATAACTTTTACGTACTGTACTTGAGTATTTCCATTTCTTGATACTTTATACTGCTAGTCCTCTGCATTTCAGAATAATTATTTTTACTCCACCACATTTATTGGTTAGCTTTAGTTACTTTTTACTTCGCAGATTTAGATGATTCATAATGAATCAAATTATTAATCAGGTACCTTTTTTTTAATAACAGATCAATAACAGAAACTATTTTCGAATAGCCAAAGTATAAAATAGGGTTTAAGTGGTTAATGATCAGCGATTATGATCCAATATGACAAATGTTGCATAATGAGTACTTTTGCTACTTAAGTATGATGCCAATACTTTTTTACTTTTACTCAAGTAACATTTGGAATGCAGGCCTTTTACTTGTAACAGTAAAGGTATTTCTACATTGTGGTATTGCTACTTTTACTTAACTTTAATAAAAAAAATCTGAGTACTTTTTCCCACCGCTCTCTCTGCAGATGTGTGCCATGCTCCCAACCTCCAGGCTTAGAAGCCTCATTTAACAAAGTGATCTGGCCTAGTGTTCATCGTGTGTGTGTGTGCTGTTCAACCAAGTACCGTTTAATACACACAATTATATCGTTGCTGCCGGATAGCAACAGCAAGGGGCGGCCATAGCTGAATGGTTAGTGAACCCGCCTAGGAAGCCAGAGGCCCTGGTTGCCCCAGGTTCGGTTCCAGGCCAGGTCAGCATATGTGTCGATGAAATGAAATTTGTCCCTGAGCAAGACTCTTAACCCCTAATTGCTCACAGGTTCTCATTGGAAACAAGACCGCAAGGACTTTCATGAACGACCTGTTAAAAGGAATGATCCTAAACCTCTTATCTCCATATTTTAACTTTTTGTGTTTTTTTCCTAAATTAACGCCCTTTTTGATCACATTACAGCGTCACACAAAAGTATCAAAAGTAGTAGATCTGCAAGCTTTTCGAGCTTTTGCTGTTTTTGAATTTGAATCCTGAAAACGAACAGTTTTTGTAGATATGAGGTTTCCACCCGACAGAGACGATATGACATATGTATCTCTTCTCGCTCTGAGTCCAATCGATGTTTCTGAGCATGAGGCGCTGTTACGCAACGCCAGGATTCATAGACGTCGTGAGGGATAACTTTGCAATCGAATAAATCTCATTTGGGCATAAAAACTCCAATAAAAAGAAAAGTCTAGGCTCCATAAAATCAGTCAGTATCACATTTATTGTAAATGGAACAACTTTGAACTTAAATAATCCTGCTGACATAACAGTTAAGGCTTTGAACTGAACGTTATTCTGGGTTTTTCTCTTGTAATTCGTGCAACAGAAATGTATACAATGTTCAATGTTTGCGTTCCCCTTTAAGTGTCAACTGAATTGAACCCCTTTCTTTACGATGGGAGACGGGTTCATAGCTATGTCACAGAAACAATTGAGCTAGTCCTGGCATATATGTTGGAGCAGAAGGTAAGCCATATGCGTGTGGGTGGGAGAACAAAACATGTTCACACACACATCGTACGCATGCACGCACGCACGCACGCACGCACGCACGCACGCACATAAAGACACATACAGACACATACAGACACACACATGTACGCACGCACACGCTCGCACTCCATTTAGTGTGAATGCCAGGCTGTTTGGGGGATTGTATCTAACCAACCATCATCCAATGAATTACATTATTGTGCAGTAGCATTCACGGAGCGTGCCAAATGTTCCACAATGTCTCTCTCTCTCTCTCTCTCACCCTCGCTACAGCTCTCTCTGTCTCTCTCTCTCTGTCTCTCTCACACACACACACACACACACACACACACACACACACACACACACACGCACACACACACACACACACACACACACACACACACACACACACACACACACACACACACACACACACACACACACACGCCATAACACAGCAGGTCCCACAGCCAAAAGAATAATATAAAAACATCAGTAAAAAGATGAAAACCCCTGGCCAAATGGCCAAGAGAGAAAAAAAAAAGCTCTTAATTTGGCGAAACAAACGAGCGCCCCTCTCTCGCCTGCGAGCACATCAGTGGGACGATGTGCAAATGAGAGTGTCGCACGCCCGCAGAAGCACCATTATGCCAGCTGCCTGCGAGGAGGGGAGGGGAGGTGGCGGCGCTGGGGCGGAAAAGGGGAGGAGGAGAGCCAGGAGGGGAGCGTTTTAGCGCCGTTTGATATTCTGGCGAGCGTGGTGGTGTTTTGGCACGGGGAGCTCGCCGCCAGTAGCGAAAGAAGTACTCTGCTTCCGAGTAAAAAGTACAAAAGCATTGCAAAGAAAAATACTTACGGTTCCAAAGTACAGTACCAAAGTCAACATGTTGTCAAACTTTTTTGAAAATTGCGAATCTACAAGATGCGTTGCACACACTGCTATTTTCGAATAGACAAAGCATAAACTAAGTCTTCAATGGTTCATCTATGTTTCATAATAATAATCTAAATCTTTAAAGTAACTAGCAACTAACGTTTTTATATAATTTAAGTGGGGTGGCCTCTGAGAAGTATCAAAAAATGCACATACTCAAAGTACTGTACCTCAAAAAGTACAGTTCATGAGTAATGTGTTGCCTTAAGGCATATGTTCAATGTTTATTTTTTACTTTTAAGTAACTCTATGCAACATGTTTGTATTTCTATTTACAAAAGAAAAGCTTGTGAGTACTTTATTGTGAAGGTGTGTACCACTGCATTTTATTTTGAAAACTCTGTATTTGCTGAGAGTCACTTCCTGTCAGCACCATTTGCAATGCACAGAGAAGACTGACCTGTTCAGAGCTGTGAGCCTTAAAGCCCATCTAACCCACTTGGAAGCATTTTAGACGCAATGTCGTAAGTTGTGTTACTTATTTCAGTTATTGTAACTTTCTGTGACCCTTTTGTGACGTTTTGTGAATGTTAATTTGGGAAAGTTAATTATTTAACCATGTTTTCTGCTGTCTGCAGAGAATGGTAGCCCAGTGCACAGGTGTCAGTCATCTAGCTAATTGCTTTGAAGTGTGCCTTTGTGATTTGCTACTCACCTGATTTATTTTTACTCTGATTGTAGTTTGTTATGCTGTCAATAAGAACACAGATACTGAATGTTTGTATTGTTTATTCTTTTTTTTTTGTTTTCACCATCATGTCATTGAAGAAGTGCAACAGTTAATGGTCAAATCTTGCTTCGACTCTGTCTTCATTGGCTGTGGTTTAAAGGAGAATTCCGGTCATTTTAAGTGTTATGTTTGATGTGTGTCAAATCACTTACCAACGTAGGAATGAAAATCGCGTAACTCCACAGAGCCCCCTATCGACCCCCACCGTTGTCATTATAGGAGGATATAGGATAGCCCAAATTCGCCTATTTTAACCAATGCAAAGTCTGTTTTTTTGCTTCTAGTACTCATTGTTGAGTCCCATGATAATGTAACAGGCGCTAAAACTCCCGACAAGCTAACGGCTAATAACAAACGAGCTAACGCTGGGGCTGCTTATCTCTCTGCATGGCAGCCCCAGGTTGCCAGGTCGGGAGAGAAACCAGCAACCAGCATTAGCTCGTTCTGTTATTAGCCGTTAGCTTGTCGGGAGTTTTAGCGCCTGTTACATTATCATGGGACTCAACAATGAGTACTAGAAGCAAAAAAACAGACTTTGCATTGGTTAAAATAGGCGAATTTGGGCTATCCTATATCCTCCTATAATGACAACGGTGGGGGTCGATAGGGGGCTCTGTGGAGTTACGCGATTTTCATTCCTACGTTGGTAAGTGATTTGACACACATCAAACATAACACTTAAAATGACAGGAATTCTCCTTTAACTTGGTGTTAAGTGACAGTTCCCTACACCATTGGTTCTCAAAGTGGGGTCCGGGGACCCCCAGGGGTCCTTTAGGGAGTTCCAGGGGGTCCCCAGCTAAATGATATAAATAGTCAGGAAATAGGAACCAAATTGACCCTTATGGGTCTGTAACTCAGAGAGTGTACAAATGGAACCAAATGGACCTGTTAGGGTCCATTTGGTTCCATTTGTACACTCTCTGAACATTGATTTTACAATATAAACTGGAGTCCCAGAGATAGAAATGACATGAAATGTGGGTCCGTAACCTAACGCATGTAAAACTGGGCGTCCTTGAAATTAAAATGGTTGAAAATCACTGCTAGAGCGGTAAAAGTCTTCTCTTATGGGGGTCCCCGGCATATCTTTACAAATGGGGGGCCGCGGGCTAATAAGTGTCCATTTGGGGGTCCATGACATGAAAAAGTTTGAGAACCACCGCCCTACACTGCATGAGAACGCTACAAGTAAATGTATTAGTTACTTTCCACCACTGGATATTCTGGCGAGCATGGCTCCCTGGCATGAGGAGCTGGGTGCTTCCTTTTATAATATAGCGATCTGCCTCCCAGCGGGTCTCCATTCAGTGAGTGATGATGAAAGGCTTTCTGGATGGTGTTGATGGTGACTAACAGGGAGATAAGATGTCCCCAGTTTGTAGCTTTGGGACATAGAGTTGACTCATGTCTTGACTGTAAAATGGGAAATAACGCACAATGTAATGAAGCAGACTGATGTACTTAAGCCAGTGGTTCTCAAACATTTTCATGTCAAGGACCTGATGCTTTGTATTTGGCCTGCAGACCTTCTATTTGAAAAGATTTGGTAGCAGGGATGACCCCCATAACAGCAGATGTATCAGCCTATGTAAACATTGTCAAAAACAAGATATACAAGATTAAAGTGTTCCTGATTTCGCCACCGGGAACCCTGTCAAGGAACCCAGGGGGTCCCTAGAGAGCCCACTTTGAGAACCACTGGTCTAGGCTTGCTGGTCTGTGAAATCCATTAGGGGACTTAAACCCTCTAGACCTGAGTTAACTCTGTACTTGGACTACTTTTTTCTGCCTACACCGAAACTCTTGGCCACTTAGCCGATCTACAAGCTCACAATGTGTCGCCTTGTATATCTGCTATTTTTGGTAATGTTCCCCCCCAGAATATGGATGCTTACGGAGCCCCCGGAGGGGCCATTGACAGAAAAAAACTTGTGGCCATATACTATATTGTGGCCTCGAAATACTCGTTCCCTAAATCCTACTATAATTCTACAAAGCTCTGTAGTAGTGAGGTGGTGAGGCCAACATTTGTTCTGTCCGGTTGTCCTCAGCGACCATTACCATGTGCACGGAACAACGAAGCCCGTTTTTTGATTTCACCAGATGTCAGCTGTTATTTAGCATTGTTTTGTAAAAGAATGTCGCCATGGTTACGGCTGCCCAGCTGTGGGATGTCCCCGCGAGCTATGGGACGGAACTGCCTCCCGGGTTGCCAGATCATGTGCGCATATCCCGCCACGGCTATGGACTAGTTACTTTAATTTGAGGGAACTAGATAGTATTTCGAGGCCACCGGATAGTATTTTGTGGCCTCGAGTTATTTTTTTTTTCTGTCAATGGCCTCTCCGGGGCTCCGAAGATGCTAGAGATCAAGTTGTTAAGCATCTGGTACATGTTATTGTTTTGTTTGTTTATGTTTTGTTTTATGCCCCCTTTTTACCTAGTTGTCACCGTGATATTAAGTGGCTCTATTCTTTAAGCCTGACTGATTCCCTACATGGTGATTTATGCCCTGTGTGTACAGTGCAGCATACTGTAAGTGCTGCGTTAACTGCATGTGAGGGAGTCGAGTGCATACAGTATGTGCCCCTCAACATATCGCTGTTGTCGGGCAGAAACCTCCTATCTCCATATTCTAACTTTGTGTGTTTTTTCATAAAATGAACGCCCCATCTTGATTACACTACAGCGTCACTCAAAAGCATCAAAAGTAGCAGATCCGCAAGCTCGAAACGCGGCGCGAAGCGACGCGTTTCGAGCTTGCGGATCTGCTACTTTCTGATGCTTTCAAATTTAAATGAGGTAATAGTTTTGGATATACAAGCTTTCCACCCGAGAGAGACGATATGCAGTACGTGGCCCTCAACATATGTTCCAGGATAATGTGATGTGTGCCTCTGTGCAGCTTCACTGTTCCCAGGCCTACAGCAGCCTGTGTGTGTGTGAACCTGTAAATTGAATGCAGGATGTGTTTATATGGAGCGATATATATACAGCACAGCACTGCGGCTGTCTGACTCTGAACACATGCTGATATGCACCGCTGTATGGATGCATATATGGATGTGTGTGTGTGTATGCACACGTGTGTTCTTTGTGTGTGTGTGTGTGTGTGTGTGTATTTGTATTACTATACTTGTGAGGGCCAAAATGTCCTCACAAGTACAGTAGAATTTGAGAAATAGGCATTGTGAGGACAATTTTCCCGGCCTTCCCGAGAGAAAGGGTCGTTTTATATAGATTTGGGGAGTTGGGCTTATACAATTAGGAAAAGGTACGGGTTAGGGTTATAGGGCTTTGAGGCTGAAAATAGCCGAATGACAAACGTTGTGAGCTTGTAGATCTGCCATTTTTGACTTTTTAGGGTTTAAAAATAGCAAGAAATTGTAAAAAAAAAATGGCATTAATAAATCCGCTGTAATAGTTATGTCCTCACAAGTATAGAAATACTAAACGTGTGCGGGTGTTTGTGTGTGTGCTTATATGCCTGCCCTGCACATAACATAATGCACTTCTGCGTCGGGTCGCACAGTATACATGCCCGCTTGAGATGTACAGGCACCTGTGTTTACCTCTCTCTGTGTGTGTGTGTGTGTGTGTGTGTGTGTGTGTGTGTGTGTGTGTGTGTGTGTGTGTGTGTGTGTGTGTGTGCACCTGTCTACTACTCACAGAGCCGCCCACCTACAGTGAGACAAGCGTATGAATCACAGCCCAGGCAGCGGAGCAGACCCAGGAGGCTAGCGGCTATAGCGTGTCGGGTAGGTGTTGTTGTCGTGTACAAACCACCCCTGTCACACGGGCTTCACCGTGTCTCTCTCTTAGCAACCCGTACCATGCCAGCGCACGTCAGCCCCGGGATCCCCTGCCAAGCCCATCAGCACTCATATATAAGGCACACATGGGGCATGGAACAGACACCATGGTGGAAGAAGTATACTCACATTTTTGACTTAACCCATTCAATCCGGGAATGCACCTGTGTCATTTTAGGATTACCTTGGCTATTCAAAAATAGCAGATCTACAAGCTCATAGTGCAGCACCGAGTGCTGCGCTATGAGCTTGTAGATCTGCTATTTTTGGGGAAAAGATTGTGAAAATGTGTGAAAGTCTTTGAATATATACATACATTTTGAGCTCAAATCTTTGCTTCTGGGGGTCCCTGGAACCAAATATTTAGAGATGTGGGGGTCCGCGGACAAATGCATATCATTTTGGGGGTCCTTGACATGGAAAAAAGTTTGAACAAAAAAAAAAGTTAAGATTTAGAAGACATTTGTAGAATCCCCAGAAGCAAAGATTTGAGTTACAAATGTTTGCTTAAAAATATATATTGTGTTCAAAGATTTGCGCAAATCAAAACCTGAAAAGTAACAGTCTCTGTCGGGTTTCCACCCGACAGAGACGGTTCAGAAAGGGTTTGCTCATTTCAAACAAAGATTTAAAAATTACTATACTGGAGTAAATGTGCTTAGTTACTTTCCACCACTGGGAACACACACACACACACACACACACACACACACACACACACACACACACACACACACACACACACACACACTGAGTGAAAGCTGCTAGGCAAGCTGCCGTGCTCTCTCTCTGAGCAGGTGCCAGCGTGCACAGCAGCGCCCGCGGGGCCTCTGGGGCCACAGCGAGACAGCGGAGACGCTGCCACTTTTCTGCCACCTCCACAGTCTGCCCGGCGACCGCTCACCAGCGCTCGCCCCCTAATTATTATTGGCCGCTGTAATTAATTAAACGCTTTCAGCGGCCCGAGGCCATAGCTCTCAAAATGGTGTCTTTTTTTTATTGTTCCTGTCCCATTAGAAGGTCAGAGGGGACACAAAGCGAGTCAGTCGTCGTTCACTAACAGGGAAGTCGTAGAAGGGACGAGTATGTTCTTTTTGGACCGCGCCGATTCATCAAAGTCAAGCACTTGGCGGCATGTTGAGCTTTAGTTGCCACGATGCTAACGATTAGCATAAGGCCCCAAGGTTAGCGCGAGCGACGGGGCTCAGTCAGCCAAATATCATATTATTTAGTCATTACATTATAGTCTATTCTCTGGACCAGTGGTTCTCAAACTTTTTCATATAAAGGACCCCCAAATGAATATGCATTTGACCACTGACCCCCCCTCATACAAGATTTGTGTTGTTTAAATGTTTAAAAAATATATTTTTTTCTAAATATATTATATATGTGTTTATACTTTTATATGTATGTTTCAAAAGATCGGCTTGTACAGTTGATCAGCTATTGTCAAATTGCCTATGTATGTATGCATGATGTATGTATGTAAGTGGTTTTGATGCTATATTAAAGGACGACGCTGGTAGGCGTCAACAGCTCTCCTCTGAGACGCATAGTGAGAACCAATTATACTGTATGTAGATAGGTTGAAAATGGTTCAAGTGGTCCATTAACTAATTTGGCTGGGGATCCCCTGGAACCCCGGGGCGGTCCTTGCGCTTGCGGACCCCCTCTGAGAACCACTGGTCTGTTCTCCAGGCGTGCTGGTCCATGAAATTCCTTAGGGAACCACAAAGCCAGTGAGTCAAAGACAGCTCCCCCTATAGGCCTGAAAGTGCCATTATTCCTGCTCAGCGCCATAAAGATTATACAGACTGTGATTCTCTTCTCTATTTATGATGAACAGAGGTGTTGTCACTGCCTTCCCTGGATAGCGGAAAGAACTCAAAATGTACACACATACACTACACACACACATACACTATACCCACATACACATACACTACACACATACACATCCCGAGGTTTAAGAGGGGACTGGATGAGTGTTGAGCATCTCAGTGAAAATTGCTCCCGAGAGAGAGAGAGAGAGAGAGAGAGAGAGAGAGAAGGAGAGAGAGAGGGGGGGGGGGGGAATAAAGAGAGAGATTGCAAATGAGTTTAGTAAATGCAGTGGGATGGATGGATGGACGGACGGACGGATGGAGACAGACAGAATGAGTGTTCTGTCCTAACTAGCTGGTTCTGGCTGCTGCTATATCGCACTTCCTTTGAGTGTCTGGATTAGCATCAGACTATAAAAAGTGTGTTTACTGTGCCGTTCGACACCCTCACACACACACACACACGCATGCACACACACACACACCCTCGCGCACGCACGCACACACACACAGCACAAATTACTGCATGGGAGGGGAGAGAGGATCAAACAAGCTGTGCTGTCTTATTCATTTTTCATGCTGCTGTACTGAGGGAGGGAGGGAGGATTGAAAGAGAGAGAGGAAGGGAGGGAAGGAGGGAGGGAGGAGAGAAACGGATGGAAGGAAGGAGGGAGGGGGACGGGATAAAAAACAGGCAAAAGAAATGAGGAAGACTGAGGAAATGAAGGGGAAAAATAACAGAGTAACCTACTTTTTCCCTCTACGTCTCGCCACATATCCAGAAGCTTAACAAGAGACGAATCACGCACTTACACACAACACACACACACACACACACACACACACACACACACACACACACACACACACACACACACACACACACACACACACACACACACACACGTGTACACTCTTTGCTGGTAATTGCTCCGGAGTCGGTGCAGGAAGTGTGCAGCTCGACGCCCCGGGGTGGGGGCGGGGGGTGTCCGGGGGTGTGTGTGTGTGTGTGTGTGGGGGGGGGGTTGGGGGTTAGGAGCAGCCGTCTTCTCTTGCTGCCGTTTTGCAGAGACGTGGAAACAAAGCGAAAACGAGGAGAACAGATGCATGTCAGTTTGTGCACGTTTGTCACCTGATTTACGCTTTAGCCCCTCCCTCACCCGCCTAGGGGTGCACCCCCACCCAATCCCCCCTCTCACCGCCTGCTGATGCAGCCTCTACCCCCTCCAGTGGTGGAGAGTAACTGAGTACAATTACTCAAGTACTGTATTTAAGTCCACCACCTCTGCCGTAGGGATGGGATATTAACCCGAAATATTTCGAAGCCGACATTTAATGGAATAATTGAGATGCAGGGTTTTTTATATATATATATTTTACATTTCATCTATGTCAAAGAATCGACACGAAGATATACTAATAGATTTCTATAATTGCGTAAATTGATCACTCTGATTAACCCTGTATTATATTTGCTGTACAATGGTGGAGTGCAAACATTTTTTAAATAGTAGATTGGACATTTCCACTATATATATGTATATATACAGTATATGTGTATTTTAGTATTTATTAATTGTAATCGAGACAAAAGTTTGAAACTGATTTGAAGTCATAACGCCCTACTCTACTGTCTCTCTCTCTCTCTCTCCCTCCCTCTCTGTCTCTACTCAGTGAAGCCGCCACTCTCTGCTGGCACCTCATTATTTCCCAGGGAGCTCAGGGCCAGAGGACCCTCGGTTCTTTAGATGCTGAGATGGAGAAAGCCAGTGAGAGAGAGAGAGAGACAAAGCGAGAGAGAGAGATAAAGAGAGAGAGCAGCAGAGAGGAAGGGAGAGAGAGATACACAGAGAGAGAGAGAGAGCAGCAGAGAGAGAGAGAGAGAGAGAGAGAGAGAAACAGAGAGAGAGAGAGAAACAGAGAGAGAGAGAGTCAGCAGTGCTCTACTGCACAGCCTACTGTGGCGCACCACATCGCTGTGACACCTCAAACACGTCTCAAGTCAACACACACACACACACACACACACACACACACACACACACACACACACACACACACACAGTCAAGTGGAAAATGAATACAGTGTTGGGGGCAGGAGGAAGGAGGAATAAATGACACATTCAGGCACTACAGAGATAGATGGGGAAAGATGGTGGTTAGGGATAAACTGAAGATGATTCAGGAGAGAGAGAGAGAGAGAGAGAGAGAGAGAGTGATTGGAATGAAAGAGTATTTTTCTCTCTCTCTCTCAGGCTGACATTTAGCCCTGCAGTGTCCTCTGAGGGACAGAGCTTCACTGCAGGTTCCCTCCATTGTACAGCAGTAGGCATCACTCTGTCACTCAGTCAGTCCATGTCATCACATACCACCACACACACACACACACACACACACACACACACCATGCACGCAAAAACACCCACACACAAGCAGGTGCGGTGCACTGCAGTCACACTCAAGCACACGCACGTACGTACACGCGTACGGACACAGACGCTCTCACACACACACACACACACACACACACACACACACACACACACACACACACACACACACACACACACACACACACACACACACACACACACACACACACACACACACAAGCAAGCGCGGGGTGAAGTTAAGCATATTAGTGAGCGATCGGCCATGTATATTCATGACCGCCTCCGCCAATAAAAAGCAACAGGCCTCTCCTGCATTAGCGCTGCTATAGATTAAAGAACAGATGAATATTCATCTCACATGCTAATAGCTATAGCAAGAGGTACTGTATAGGCAGAACAGGAGGAGGAAATAAGAAGGGAAAAGCGAGGGAGGCAGACTTTCTTTTTAGAGAGAATTAACCCATTAATACCGGGGAACGCATCAGTGTCATTTTAGATTTTTAACCACTTTAACCATTATTTTATACTTTGGCTATTCAAAAATAGCAGAAAAATAGCAGATCTACAAGCTCATAGCTTGTAGATCTGCAATTTTTTTTAATCTTGAAAATGTGTGCGAATATTTGAATATGTATCTTTTTTTAAAGCAAACTCGTTTTTTTACTCAAATCTTTCCTTCTGGGGGGTCCCTGGAACAAAATGTTTTGAGATGGGGGTCCGCAGCCAAATACATTTTTGTCTCACATCACTTTGGGGCTCCTTGACATGAAAAGGTGTGAGAACCACTGATATATAGTGTTTCAGAAAACTGTTAGGATTCAGGGCATTTGTAGAACCCCTAGAAGGAAAGATTTGAGTTACAAATCTTATATAATATAATATACATATATTCAAAGATTTGCACATATTTTCACGATTTTTCAAAAATAGCAAATCTACAAGCTCGTATCTCTGAGCTTGTATATCTGCTATTTTTGAATGCAGCCAAAGAAATCTTAAAAATGACACTGAGTCTTTCCCTGTCTAAATGGGTTAAACCACCAAAAAAGGGAAAAGAGAGGGAGAGGAAAATAAGTGGTGGTTGAATTAGGAAAGGGAGTACTGTGTGTGGGCACAGGGGTGGGTTTAAATTATTATTAATAATGCTCATTCCAGAGCGTTATTCCCCCCGGCCGTGCCCTGTCTTTTGTTATCAGCCTCACAGTCGGCTTGGTTTCGGTGGAGATTCAGCAGATCTCGCTGGCTGGCGTCGGGAGGGAGGGGAGTGCTTGGAGATTTATTTAATTGGAGGGGCCAGGGCAGAGAGCTAAACAGGCACGGAGGAGGAGGGCAGGGGAGGACAGGAGAGCAGGATAGTAAGATGCGGGAAACCGTCTGGGATGCACTGCTTACGGCGGCTGGTTCTCAACGTGGGGATCCGGGGACCACATGGTGGTCTGTAAACTCTGAGGAGTGTGCAAATGGGACCAAATCGATTTGGTTGCATTTGTTACGCTATCGTAGCTAAATTAAAGGAGTAGTTCACCCCCAAAAATTGAAGCCTTGAATTCATGGAGATTTTTTTTTTTTTTGTCGCAAGCCAATAATTTGATGAACGGCGGAAAGATGCTAATGTCTCCGGTAGGAGACTCAAAGAGTCTCCATTGAGTCTCCGCCGGTCATCAAATTATTGTCTCAGGAATGCGACAAAAAACTCTCCACAAATTCAAGGCTTCATGGGGTTTTAACACTGATAATTGTACATTGTAGATTTGGGTCCCAAAGATGAAAAAATATATGAAAAAGTTATATATGTGTACACTCTCAGCGTTACAGACCGTCACCCACAGTAAGGGTCCACTGGACCGGACGTTGAGAACCCAGTGGCTTATGGTATACAGTACGTGCCGTAGGGCCTGTTCGGGAAGGAGAGCTGTGTGCGGAAGCGATCCTAGCATCGGTGACGCAACAGCCTCGCCCCGGTGACACACACACACACACACACACACACACACACACACACACACACACACACACACACACACACACACACACACACACACACACACACACACACACACACACACACACACACACACACACACACACACACACACACACACACACCATCTGTCACTAAATACGTCTGTATGACTCCCTGCATCCTCTCTGTCTGTCTGTCTGTCTGTCTGTCTGTCTGTCTGTATCTGTTTTCCCCTCTCTCCAGCATCTGTCTTCCTCTAAACATTCTTACTCACTGTCTACTTTCTCTTCTACCTCACTCTCCTTACTCTGTCATCTCTCTCTCGCTCTCTCTCTCTGTCTGTCTCTCTCTCTCTCTCTCTCTCTCTCTCTCTCTCTCTCTCTCTCTCTCTGACTCAGAGTTCATTGCTGGTCATCAACCAATCTAATGTGCTGATGTAGTTTCTTCAGTACCGTGTCCCCAGCTGGCCCCTGCCATCCAGGTCGTTCTCCTTCCTCCCGTAGATTGGGTCTGGCCCTTATAGTGGCAATACCAAATACATTTCACTTTCAATGCAGGCGTCTAGGAGACACTCTTATCCAGAGATTACAAAGTGCAAGATGAGAGTAAATGGCATGAAATGATAGGGTAAATGATCAAGTCAGTAGAGTGCAAAGAAAAATGATTTATTGCTACAAAGTAAGTAGGATACCAGGTAAACATGAAATGCACTTGTCTACTCAACATGCTAACATTCATTGCATTTTGGGGTCAAGCAAACTATATTATGTCTATCTAAATTGTTGGCCGGGGTGTGACCTTTTTGTGTTTTTTTTGCCAGGGACCCCAGAAGCAAAGATTTGTGTAAAAAATGTTTGGTTAAAGAATGAATTTAAAGAAATCGTGCTATGGACTTATATATCTGCTATTTTTGGTTAAAATATGGTTAAAGGAGTAGTTTGCCCAAAACAAATCGTATTCTCTATCAATTACACACCCCATAAAGCCTTAAATTCACAGAGATGTTTTAGGTTTTATCGCATTCCTGAGCCAATCATTTCATGACCGGCGGAGACTCCGGTAGGAGACTCAAAGAGTCTCCATTGAGACTCCTGCGTTCACCAAATTATTGGCTCAGGAATGTGCCAAAAACTAAAAAATCTTAAGTGGTTAAAATGTTTCTGGGGACCCCCTGGAACGCCCCCAAGGACCGCTGGGGGTCCCCGGACTCCACTTTGAGAACCAATGTCATAGGGAAAGTTTATGTTTATTGATAATGTTTATTATCTCCATTAGAGACACATGAATGAGCCTCTAGTCTTGCTGGGGTCCTGAGTGTGTGAGAATGGAATGTAGGGATCATGTCCTCAAAGTACGGGCCAGGCCCTTGATTGCCTTGTAGTTTATCACCGTGTGTGAAATACCGCCACAGTCTAAAAAACAAAATGTCTACCCACACATTTATGGCATAATCAAAGCCACTACAACAGAGATGACAACTTGAGCTATAACCTCGTGCCATAACTATAATTGCGGCTGTAACAATAACTCCGTAACTATAGCTATCATTTTTAACTCACACACACAATCTGGCGGCTGTACCCAGTTAATGCATCCAGTAGCTATGCCACAATTATGCGGTACATGCATTAATTATAACATTATGAATCTCCCATCCACTCTTAAGGCTAATTTATGCTCTGTCACACGTGACAAAAATAGCAGACTTACAAGCTCACAATGTTGTGCTATTTTTTAATCTGCCATTATATTGCCCTATGCAGTATACTGTATATGCAGCAAGGTCTTTAAATTTATCCTTAAAAACTAGCCATGCTGCTGAGCTGTTTTTATGGCACATCTCCTAACGGAGTTGCAATGTGTGTAGTGCAATAAAAAGCAAACAAAACAAACAATGAGTTATAATCTAGGGGTGTCTGGCACCACTGGCTCCATTAAGTTCTTGCTCATTATTACAGAAATAGCACATAACATTATGTAACAATAATATTATCATAACAATACAAATTACATTTAAAAGCATAACACCCATTAGCTTGAAAGGCCACTGAAGAGTTCAGCAGCTGCTATCAACACTGCCTGTAGCTTTATCTAATCCATGCTAATGCTAATTCCCGTCTTGGGTCTGTGCTCATGCCCCCGTGGCACATGTGTGTGTGCGTGGGGCAATAACGATCGTGACTGAGGTTATGTTTTTAAATACAGGATGCTAATTAAAGTACAGTAATATATTGGCCAATATTGAGGAGGCAACCACTGCACTGGGCATTGTTCTGAGGAGCACGGATGTGTGTTGTTTGAACCAGTTGGACATAATAGCTGTGTTGGAGCCAAATTAGAATTATTGTTTAATTTGTTTTATTTTCCCTCACGGTGCAGAGGTGTGGCATTTATACTTGGCAGTATAAATGTTTCTGTAAATGTTTCTGTAAACACAGAAATACTTGGACAGGAGAGTGCATTCCTTATCAACAGCAGATCAGGGACGTGTTAATTTGTTAAATGCAGCACAAGCTGTCAAAAAACAGATTTGAAGGTTTATTTTTTACCACTTTTATGTATTTTCTTAAGCCATTATTGTTGTGGTTTCCATTACAAAAATGGGCATGTGTGAATATAGAGCTGTGACGTCATCGTTTCCACAAACGTTCTGTTTCACATGGTTACACAAAGTTATCTGTTTTCCATGATCTCAGTTTCAGTGATTGAAAATGCTGTTTGCGTGTGGGACGAGAGGTCCAAAATTGTGCGTTTTGCTAAATATTCATGCTAGTGTGGTGGACATGGCCTAACATTCGCAAGAGCAAAGATTTATCACTGGACTTACAATACAACCTGGGGAAAATCTACAAACCCCTCTAGAATGGACAAGTGTTTCCTGTTCTTTGCTCAGCCAACCTTCAACAAAGAAGCTTTTACTTAACTTGACATTCTGGTTGTTGTGTTATGCCTGTGCATTACATCCTAACCACCACGTCTTCTCTCATCATTAAATCACACCCACTGCCACAGCCATGAACCACACTTCAGTCATTTAATGGTTTATTTATTTGATATGGACAGATAACAGTGTAGACAAATTGAGAAGAGTTATCTAGTGCATGTATCATGGATGCCAATTTGCAACACCTGTCACTAGATTAAAAGCTGTGTTCTTCACTGCCTTCCTTTACCGTAGCTTCTTTTTGCCACACATTAGCAAAAGACGTTAATCCGAGTACCACATGGTAATCTGAAACACACATTTCGTATTAGCACAGCTGGAGAAAACTAGACACGAGTTTGTCGCTGAATTAACCAGGATTTGGCTAAGTGACTTAAAAGTGGTGAATTTTGCAGCAAATTTCAAGTGATCAGGGTAGCAAGTTCCAGGACTTTGCCGCTCTCACAGGAAAAAGCTGTCTGAGCAAGAACAGGCTGTCTGAGTAGCTTAGGGGAACTTAAGACTGTTCCTGCCTTCCCCCAAATTCTCTAATCCGGTATTGTAATGGCGTGCCTGGCCTGACCCAGCACACGTACATCGCCATCTCAGTGGAAGTGGCTGTCAGCCGGTAGACACCCCGCACACCCTCATTCATCACCGTTACTTTGGCCCAATTTGGTAGTCAGTGCCACGCGTTAACCCCATTTGTCCCTCTCTGCCTTGTGTCAGTTCGCACCACTCTGCCATCCGCACTGCGCCCCCCCCCCCCCCCCCCCCCCCCATTCTATGTGTGCCTCTGTAGCCCCCCCAGTGCTGTTCATTTGCGACTCTAGTGTCCCTATTCTGGGCATGTCTTGATAGTGCAAAAAATAGGTGAACATTTGGTGAAAATAGGCGAGCAAGCGTTTCACTACATCGCACACGCACGCCAAGCGTGTCGATGAGACATTTTCGGACGCCATACGTTCCCCGGGTCGGCCTCGGCTTACCCACTTGCCCACGTGTCTGCAGTGGTGGAAAGTAACTAAGTACATTTACTTGAGTGCTGTACAATTTTGAGGTACTTTTACTAGTATTTCCACTTTTTAATACTTCAGTACTTTCATTACTTCTACTCCACTACATCTCAGAGGCAAATATTGTACTTTTTACTCCACTACAAATGAATTATTTGAAGACTTTAGTTACTACCGTAGTTACTTTGTTTATTTTGATTATTATTACAAAACATACATTAACCACTTCAGCCCTATATATACTTCGGGTATTTGAAAATAGCCGTAGATCAGCTATTTTCAAAGGATTATACAATTTATACATTCGAAACCTGTGAAATGGGACATTCTGCATAATGAGTACTTGCTACTTTTTACTACTTCTGGTACTTTAAGTACATTTTGATACCAATAATTGTGCACTTTTAACTCAAGTACATTTTGAATTCCGTACTTTTACTTGTAACAGAGTATTTCTACATGGCAGTATTGATTCTCTTACTAAAGTAAAAAAAAAAAAAGTACTTTGTCCACCACTTCATGTCTGCCCTCTTCCCCCCATGACTGTCAGTGTGTCCTATAGTCAGCCTATGTCTTGGCCTGGCCCCGTGCACCACAACCAGCACCACCTCTGTCCCCTCAGGCTGTTTTCCATTACAGTGGACAGCCTTGTCCACAGTGACTCACCTCCGCCTTCTCTCACCGGCACTGACTGGGGTCCCCGGCCGTGCTCGCCTTGTGCAGGGAGGAGGACGTGGCCGAAGTTTTCAAACTTACCGTGTACGCCGTGTTCGCTCCAGCATCCCTCTTGGACCAGCCCCGCGCCGGGCTCCATCCAAGGTCAGAGCCATTTAGAGGCCCGTAAAATATTTATGACATGTGGACTGTATTTAATGCCAGCCACTCCCTGACGATTACACCGCCCCGTGCCTAGCCTACATCCCCATCCGCTCGGCACTACAGGGACCACAGCCAGCGGAGTCCTCCAGCCCCAGATCCCATAGCTCCCCCGGTGGGGTACGTATAGGTCCACGTCGTCCTCTGTCTCTCCCCGGAGGGTCCCAGTGCGGAGGCTTGGGTGGGGGTGAGGTGCTGTCATTAGTCTGAGAGGAGAGAGAGCTTTAGCGCTGGTGATTTATGGCAGGAGCTGGGGAGAGAGAGAGAGAGAGTATGGAGGGGGCCAGGTAATCAGAGCACAACAGCAGGTTGGTGTGTGTGAGTGTGTGAGTGTGTAAAAATAAAAAAATAAAAGGAAACTAAGAGAGGCTTGTAGAGGGTAGGTGCAGAAATAGACCATCTTGTTTGAGAGAGAGAGGGAGACAGAGAGAGAGAGAGAGAGAGTGCCCAGAGTGTGTGGCCAGACAAGCTTAAGTAATACGGCTGTGTATAGCCGTCTGTGTGTGTGTGTGTGTGTGTGTGTGTGTGTGGACAGTTTTTTGTCTTTGAACGTGCCCATGCCCAGAGACGTGTGCATATACTAACCGAATGTCTGTGTGAGTGTGTGTATGCACTTATCCTATGTTCCTTGTGTGCGCGTGCATGCGTGCGTATGTGTGTGTGCGAGGAAGAGCTGTCAGACTGTGATTAATCTACCACTGTCTGTCTAATTACCACCCGTGCCCCCCCCCCCCCCCACCACCAGTGTTCCAGTGCTCCACCGCAGGCGCGCTGACCCGCGCCGGAAACCAAGCGCCCCCCGCAAATTAAAGCCCTGTAAATATTTGCTTTTAACTCTTGCCGTCGCATTGTTTCCAATTTTGCGCTCCAGTGGTTCAAACCCCCCCCCCCCCGCCCACGTTCACTCACACTCGCTCACTCACTCCTAGACACACAAATACTCCACCGCCAACTGAGGCAGTGTTTCTCAAGCTTTTTCATTTCAAGGACCCCCCATGTTGACCCCCATGTTCATATATACAGGTATATATATTGTTTTTGTCGGGCAGAAACCTCTTATCTCCATATTTTAGCTTTTTGTGTTTTTTTTGTAAATTAATGCCTTACTTGATCACACTACAGCGTCACACAAAAGGGTTAAAATATGGAAATAAGAGATTTCTGCCCCGACAGCAACGATATGTTGCAATATACGTTCTTCAGAAAACTTTTGTTTTGAATATTTTTGAGGTGTTTTTACTTTACTGGAGTATTTCCAAGTATCAGTACTTTTACTTCTACTCCTACTTCCTACAACTTTAGTTACTAGTTACTTTGTAGATTTTGATTATTATTACAAAACATAGCCTACATTTACCACTTCAACCCTATAGGTTTCGGCCAAAATAGCCGATCCATGCGACGCATTGTGAGCTTGTAGATCTGCTATTTTCAAAAAAAAATTATACATTTGAAAACTTGAAATGGGACATTCTTCATAATGAGTACTTTCTACTTTTGATACCAATACTTTTGTACTTTTACTCAAGTAATTGTTTTACTCTGGACTTTTACTTGGTAACAGAGTATTTCTACATTGCAGTATTGATACTTTTACTTAAGTAAAAAATGTGAGTACTTTTTCCACCACTGTTGAATACTGTGTCCACCACAGTGGGCCTCTGTCAGCACTTGATGGATCCCTGCTGTGGTCTGATCTTGGAGGATTATGGAGGCTTGCATGTTGCATCAACGGCTGCACATTTATCTTGCGTTGCAGATTTTTGCATTCTGCCTTATTGGCA
This sequence comes from Gymnoscopelus microlampas, assembly GCF_963454915.1. Classification (NCBI taxonomy): domain Eukaryota; kingdom Metazoa; phylum Chordata; class Actinopteri; order Myctophiformes; family Myctophidae; genus Gymnoscopelus; species Gymnoscopelus microlampas. The sequence continues at coordinate 22,034,721 of NC_139956.1, read as the reverse complement.
TTTATCTCAACCAAACTGCAACGTGAAAAAAATATTTGAGAGGCAGCAGTAGCATGAAAATATGAGCCGAGTTTATTACCGTATTAACTGCATTTCAAGGTTGTGCTTGTAGGTGCAACTGTGAAGAAATGACAGCTTTCTCTTTCAGCAAACAGAGTATTTTTAGCACACACACACACACACACACACACACACACACACACACACACACACACACACACACACACACACACACACACACCCCCCCGATGGAGCGGAACAGAAATATGAGAATAAAAATTGACATATTAGACGTAGGCCTAACATTTCACATCTCAATTTCACACCAATCTGTTTTGGTAAAATCTATAAATTGTGATTGTCTGCCTTTGAGAGGACCGACATGCAGTGCATACTGTATTGTCGCTGTTGGGTTTCAAATGTTCATATTGTTTTTGTAAACTAATGCCCTACTCTGTCCCAAAAGAGTGCAGCGCAAACACAGCGGAAATTGCCCATATACAGGCTCACAATGTGTCGCATCGTGTTGGTTTTTAGAAATATTTAACCAATGAAAAGTATTAACGAGAGCTAAATAATAAGTCGCTTTGGATAAAAGCGTCTGCTAAATGACTGTAATGTAATTTAATGGATCCATTGGAACACTGGTTCTTCTTTCCATTTCCTAAAAAGCAACAGTTTTGGACATATGTACAAGATTTCAACCCAACAGCGACGGTATTTAAATACATGCACTATATGTAGGAAAATGCACAGCGGAGATCTTCTAATTTACTCTTGAGTCCTCCAGGCCCTGTGCCATGACGTCATCCCCAAAACAAACCAACATTGCTCCAAAGTCCCATTGCTCTGAAAATACACTCCTAGTTTAAATACAGTAGCCTATGTCTATAGACGAATCCACAGAGCCGCTGCCTGTAGCTGCGGTGTTGCGGTGCTGAGCGGCACCCGCTTGACACCGCAGTTATGATTGCCGTTCTGTGGATTCGTCTATAGCTGTGTGTAAACTACAACTTTATGTAACATAACTTTCTGTGGTAACAGCAAAGCGATGTCTTTGTAAACTATTTCTTGGAACCAAATAATCACAATTGTGGCAAAGGAAGTCTCTTATTACAGTCAGTTTTATTACAGCCTATTTTCCCAATAGAAACAAGGAAATTAGATATACCAAACATGTGTAAACATTGGAAACAATACTATAGTATTGCCTATAATCACATAAATGGCATGCCCATCATACGCTAAGAACCAAAAACACTTTGGCCACAATTGTGATGATTCGGTTACAAGAAACATTCAAGCTTCACAAAGACATACATTTGCTATTACCACAGACATAAAGCTAATTGAATTATGACTTTTTGATCCAGATAAAACCATCTGCAGATGTATATAAACAGGACAATTAGTTTTTGGCAGATGATCGCTCTGTGGCCCAACACCGGCCCTGTCCATGGTGCTGAATCAGCTCTGTGTGTGTGTGTGTGTGTGTGCGCCTAACCCCCTGTTACAGTAGGTGTTCTGATTAGTGTGTGTGTGTGTATATAGTGTATGTAACACATTGATGTAAATGTTGACATCTAGCCTATTGGAGAATTATATAGTGAGAGTGAGGGGGGGGGGGGGGGACCTTTAGAAAGGACTAGCTTTCATTAGATTCATAAAGCTGGTATTGGCAGTGCTGCCATTCAGTAATCATCACCACATAAACTGACAACATGGTGCAAGTAAGATGAGCCAGGTTTTATTTGTTCTGTTATTGTAGCCATAATGTTCTTGGAACATTAGCACACATTAGCCTACAGCCATTAGAACACCTCCTGAGGATGGGACGTCTAGGACATAAAGACAATTTCTACAGTAAACATTGAAACAATAAACCTATAAATCTCTCTCAAAAGGACAGAGAATACAGAGCTGGAGAACATACTGTAGTCCTTAGCATAGAGCCTGTAGGGATGGGCCTCCATTCACACACATTTGTTCGCTGAATGAATGCTGCATAGCATTCCAGTATTCCCCCAGCGTTGCAGACACCCTGATGATATTCACGATTCAGGCATTATGTTTCTTGGTGTAGTGGCCAAGCTTCTCCTCATTCAGCAGCTGTAGTTAGAGTAAGACAACGGTATTCAGTGGTTTTACTGTACACAGACCATAATCTCTCAAGAGAGATTCTGCTAACAGCAGAACCACTACCCTAAACATGTAGTGTTGTTGTTATGAGCTATTTTTTAATAGCCAAAGAAATCTAAAATGACAGATGTGTTCCCGGATTGAATGGGTTAATACAGTTAAGTTCTTACATACAACAAGGCTGTTTTGGTTCACAGTTCCAGTGGTGGTGGATACTTGATTGCCATCATCCTATGCGGTTTTGCTCAATGTAATGGATGGAACGAGCTAAACTAGGAAAGTGCCGTGTTAGACGAACTGTGGCTCTAGCAGTTGACAGAATCCTGAAATTCTGCCTCACTACAGCCAAATGGCAGTTTTCCAATTGTTATGAATTATAGTATGATACCCTAACATTTCTTTCTTTATTTAGTGTAGGCTACTTAGGAATATTTTCACAAATATGACAGCCCTCATTTATTTTAATCGTTTGAATCTGTTTTGTTGTTGTGATACGAAATGTTGTTTGTGTGGGATGGTATTAGATGGTGTGATGGTTGTACTTGGAATTGTTCTATTCTTCTGTGTGCAAAATCAAGTCAAACCTCATACAAAAAAACATGTCAGCACATTCATAGATCATTGGTTCTCAAAGTGGGGTCCGTGGGGACCCCTGGGGTCCTTGATCACAATCATTTGAACTACTTTATCCATTTATATGTTGGCTACTCAAAAACAGCAGATCTACAAGCTTGTACATCTGCTAATTTTGAAAATAAATACATTACATTTCTAAAAAGAAATGGAAACTTTTGAAAAATTGAGACATTTTTAAACATAAATCTTCTCTTCTGGGGATCCCTGGCACAAAACATTTTCAGATGGCGGTCCGTGGCCAAATACATTTGGGGGTCCTTGGCATGAAAAAGTTTGAGCCACTGTCGGCCTCGGATTATAAGCATATTAACAGTGCCATGCACACACTCATGCCAAAAGTGCACTGAAAGATTGTTGGATGCTTGGACATTGCAGGCTGAAAGCTCCTGAACACCCCGACAGGGCATGAAATATAATAATAGTGCACATATTCCTGTTTACTACTATACCTGAAGTGATTAGCCTAAGAATGTTACCCATTATGATTTGTGTGTTGTGACTAGGGCTGTCGCGATCGTGACATTTTACTTGACAAATTAATTGGCACTCAAATAATTGGGATCAAGGATTTAATTGTGGTTTGGCATTGAACATTGGAACATAACAATTACAGTACATTTTTGTATGGCTTTTAAACTTAGTATATTATTATATAATTTCACAGGGCAGATATGACAAATAACTGACATATGTAATAACTTTATAGTTATATTTTTTGAAAATGTATTAACATGGAAACGATTATGATGATTGTGGCAATTATGCAAAAATAGTTGAGATTATCTTCAGTACCAGTAAGCCATAATCAGGGAAATATGTTATAGTTGTGACAGGCCTAGTTGTGACCATATACTGTGACAACATTCGGGCCTTTCAACATTGTGTTGCACACACACACACACACACACACACACACACACACACACACACACACACACACACACACACACACACACACACACACACACACACACACACACACACACACACACACACACACACACAGAGAATGTCAAAACTCACTGAGATATTAAGGGCAACTTAATGCCCCACTAGCCGATTCAGCACCACGGACAGAGCCGGCAGTCACAGAGAGTATTTTTGGAGCAATGGGCCTTCGGAGCAATGGGTGTTTGTTTTCCAGATAACGGGCCGTCGGACTAATGGCCTCTCAGTCCAATGGGACATTTTTCGGACTATTGGGGTTTGGGAATAATGGGCCTTTTGGACCAATGGGCAGTCCCCTCAGGCCCGGTCCACAGTGTAGCCTTCACGCAGCAGTAATTAACCTGTATTGTGCATACAAAAACCTTTTGGACAAGCTGCGGTTTAGTGTACAAAGAGCCTTGGCATTTCGGCAACACCTCTTTAATTCAGTCGCTGTCAGCTGCTGTGGCTGATGGGTTCCTGTGTATTTGAGGTTCAGACAATGGTGTCCGGTGGTTTTACATAGACCATAATGCCTCGTGGCTCTCCAGTGTAATGAAATACTGTCCATAGCTGAATCCGGTTTTAGCGCTAAAATGTTTCTCATTAAAATGGAGCATAATTTTACCGAGAAACACACACACGCGCACACACACACACACACACACACACACACACACACACACACACACACACACACACACACACACACACACACACACACACACACACACACACACACACACACACACACACACACACACACACACACACACACACACACTCTTGGCAGACACGTGCGCACACACAGACTGTCACAGGGAGACTCATGTTGCCATTAAGGTGACACTGGGAGAGCCATCATCCATGATGCCAGCAACTCAAAATTACACTGCCTTCAACCACATCAATCTACTGCCTACACACACACACACACACACACACACACACACACACACACACACACACACACACACACACACACACACACACACACACACACACACACACACACACACACACACACTCAGAGTTATGCATTTCCAATTTTCTTGTCTCAGTCTTGATGTGTTAATTAGCAAACGCTGAAACAAATGAGCTGTGATGATTCAGAGACTGTCAGCCGTTCAAAGCCTTGAGATGATAATGAGGAACAGATAATGTTAGAGAGTGTGTGTGTGTGTGTGGGGGGGGGGGGGGGGGGGGGTGGCTGTATCTGTATGTGTTTACAGTACTGTAACATGAGCCCTACATGCCCTATTTTCCAGTAACTTAGTTCATTATTCAAGTACTGTATTAAGTAACATTTTGAGGAAATTTTACTTTACTGGAGCATTTCCAATTTTCAATACTTGTACTTCTACTCCACTACATCACAGAGGCAAATATTGTACTTTTACTCCACTACAAGTATTTGAAAACTTGAGTTACTAATTACTTTCTAGATTTAGTACATTTTGATGCCAATACTTTTGAACTTTTACACAAGTACATTTTTGAGCGGTGCAACCGCTCCTATAAGAGGGTTTAGGACCCATCCGTGGTGAAAGTTTTTCTTTCCGTCGTGAAAATTTGTCTTTCGCTGTGACGCTATGCTGTGGAAAACACGCCCATAGGCTAAAAAAATAATCACACCCAGTGCTGTGCTGTGATTGGCTAGCGAGACTCATGATGAAATTAACTTCAAACTTCGCAGACGCGCTGTGATTGGCTAGCGAGACGCATGATGAAATTAATAATAATGTAAAAAATGTAAGCACGTCACTTCGCAGGACGTGCTGTGATTGGTTACCGAGATGCATGACGAAATTAATAACTCATAAATATCACCGCTCACTTCACACTGGGTGTGATTTTTAATACCGAACTTGTACTTATAACAGACTATTTCTACAATAGGGTATTGATACTTTTACTTAAGTAAACAATATAATAGTACACTACATATCATAGAACTGCTTTGCCAATTTAACGCCTCTGATTTCCGTCCTGTTACTGTAGATCTCATAATTTCTCCTGCTGTCTCCCTTTCTTTTAGTTGGCATGAAAATTGAGAGCCATGCTGGCGAAACATTAAGATAGAGATAGTGTTTTGCCATGAATAACTTCCTTCTTTGTGTTGGTTTGGCAACTGTGTGTGTGTGTGTCTTAAGGCATTTTCTGTGGAACAACTAAAACTATCATAAAATTCTGATTTGTACTTTGAAAGTATCACTCCGTACAGAAATAACTTGAAAAAAAAACGTGACGCATCAAGGTTGTACTGAAGTATAAAGTAGGCTTTGCTCTGTCAATCTCTCTTTCCCTCTCTTGGATCAGCCTTCCTGTCTGGCATGCAGAGCCTTTCTTTATATGTCTCGCTCTGTCCTACTCCCTCTCTCTCTCTCTCTCTCTCTTCTGCAGCCCCTCTGCCTCTCTTTCCCTCCCATTTCAACCAGTGAATCATATATTACCCAGAGTGCATCTGTCTGATCACCCCCACCCCCCCACCCCCGAAGGCTTAACCGACCACTGTTTGATCCGCCTTGTCCAAGGACTCTCAGCGTTACATCCCCAGCTATTAGCCTGGGCCCGGGTCCTGGCTATGTCGGAACCATTATCTCTATCATTAGGGGCCAAGCGAGGGCTCACTGGTTTGCACTGACAGCCTGACTGGCAGTAGAACACAGGGCCGGGGGCAAGCTATTAGGATGAGGCCGTTGTAAGGCTCCGCGGTCATATCGAGGAGTAGAATTGGGTCGAATTGGTTTCTAGTGCGATTTAGCGGCCGCTCACCAGCTACACTGTAGATTGCCGCTTGATTTGATTCCGCCACTCCTGTTCCCGCAGTTCATTTCTGCTGCTTCCAGACGTGCGCCAATAAGCTGGCAAACTTTGAAGTATGAAGACAGAGAAACAGTTTTTTTCTATCCATAATCCCTCTCTCCAGTCAACTGAGAACATTTTATGCCTGAATTATACTTGATTTTGCTTCGTGTCGCGCATTGGAAATATCCGATCAGCCAGCTGACAACGTGTCACGTTGTTAGCCTGCTGCGTAACACCGGTTTCTGTTATGTATTCTGTATGCATTTTTATTATTTGACCTGTTTCAAACCGGCGTTTCTTCTTTTCTCTCTCCTCTTACTCTGCCTCTGTCCTCTGTCTTCTCATGGAAACTACAAAATGATGGAGCAGGCATGAAAGAAATAAAATAAATCACCCACTTCTTTAAAGTCTGTGATGTGACAATAAAAGTGATTCCGATTCTAAATATAAACCAGGCCTTAGGCCCAGCTATCGCTGCGCTCACAGTTGCGAAGATAGAAGAATTGCTGCGCTGCCACACGCGGTGAACGCAGACTTCTTTATGACTACCACACGTGGAAGAAGTACACTGAGTTTTTACTTAAGAAAAAGTAGCAATACCACAATGTAGAAATACTGTTACAAGTAAAAGTAAAAACCTGTATTGGCATCAAAATGTATTAATGAACCACAGTAAAAGTACAAGATCACAAGCTTGCAAGTTGTGATCGTATAGATCTGCTATTTTTAAATAGCCAAAGTATAAAAGAGGTCTTAATTGGTAAATATATGTTTTGCAATAATAATCTAAATCTACAAATTAACTATAGTAACTGAAGCTGTCAAATAATTGTAGTTGAGTAAAATGTACAATATTTGCCTCTGAGATGTAGTGGAGTAGGAGTATAAAGTATTTTACAAAATGGAAATACTCAAGTAAAGTAAAAGTACCTCAAAGTTGTACTTAAAGCTGCACTATGTAACTTTCCTCTTCTACCCCGGATTTGAACCCGGTTTCCTGCGCAAGTGCTGACATTTTTACCATTGAGCTAATGGAGCCTGCCTGCTTGCTCAGGGGATAAATTGAAAAAAAAAAAAAAAAAAGTGTCAGATCCTGCATGTGTCTAGGTGAGACATGACCTTTGACCATCTAAATGTCTCAATAGAAGAGCAGGGAGACAAAATACAACCACCCCAATTGTATAAGTTATATCGTATATGTCGGGTGGAAATCTCATACGTCCAAAACTGTGACTTTTTAGGATTCAAATTCAAAAACGGCTACTTTTGTGTGACGCTGTAGTATGAAACTAGGGCATTAATTTACGAAAAAAACAAAACGTTAGAATATGGAGAAAAGAATGTTTCTGCCCAACAGCAACGGTATTGTAATATACTCTACCCTACAGACCATACTTTAAGTACAGTACTTGGTTACTTTACACCATTGGAGAGCAAGAACTCGTCCAACGTATTATTCTGGTGCCCAGCCAGATGAATCCAGTAGACAGAGAGATGGGTGAGGGGGGGCTTGGGGAATAAAGGTATAGTTTTATATTGATGGCCTGCCAACGTGGGGCCAGTGTGGTCCCCGTGTTTCTCTGTGGCCCCTGGGGGCCTGAGGGAAAATATTATTCTGATGTTCCCTCTTCCGCATGAATCATGCATGAGTGTGTGTGTGTGCGTGTGTGCGTGTGTGCGTGTGTGTGTGTGTGTGTGTGTGTGTGTGTGCGTGTGTGTGTGTGCGCGTGTGCGTGTGTGTGTGTGTGTGTGTGTGTGTGTGTGTGTGTGTGTGTGTGTGTGTGTGTGTGTGTGTGTGTGTGTGTGTGTGTGTGTGTGTGTGTGTGTGTGTGTGTGTGTTATTTTTTTTTGTGTGGGTGTCCGTCTGTGCTGTATGTCTATGTGGATGCATATATACTGTATATGTGGGTCACAAAGAGATTATTTTTTAAAGGAGTGCCTGCTCAAGTGCCTCTGTAACAGAAACCCCGCTCACTGTGCAGCCAAGTTTCTCTGTACCTAAAGCCTAACTTATTGCGCAAGTATTGTACTTAAGTACAGTACTTGAGTAAATGTACTTGGTTACTTTACGTCACTGCATCCACTTTTCTCTGTGCCTACCCCTTGTGTGCCTACCCCTCGCTGCTCACTGTACATCCAGGTGTTTTTGTACCATCCAAACAGCACTCCTGCTGTCACTTCCTATACTTTGTCTGGTGCCACCCCTCCCTCCCTCTTCATCATCTCTCCACCTGAGCTTCATCAATCATGCTGGCCCCTCCTGCTGTTTGCTCCAAAGATGGTGCAGTGTGATTGATTGGTTTTATTTGACATATTTTCAAATATGCATACTAGGCCACAGGTGACAACCAACACATAGTCAAAGTTATACACAATAAACTCATAATGACTCAAATCATGCAATCTGTTTGGCTGATACAGTAGGTGTGGTATAATAACCATTATAACAGGGCTACGAAGTCTGACTTTCTACAGTTCTATATCAGTCCACGACTAAGAATTCATTTTTAACTTTATTTCTGTATTTTTCTTCCTCTGCTCACACCAGTAGCGACTTTGTCACTAGGTGTAGCCTAGTCACCAAGTCTAGAAAGGCGGCTTTTCTTGAAACTATCTCTATTTCACCTATTCTGGCCAACAAAAAACAGTTTATGGTAACAAGGTGAAATATTGCCTTGTTATCAGAACCTATTGGGATATTGCAGTTGCTCAGTATTGATTAATTTCACGCAGTTTTAGGATCACTACACACTCATTTACTTTGTCCTTAAACGGTGTTACACAGCTTGGAGAGGGTATGGTGCGGGATGAGCGATTTGTGTCAGTAGTTACGTTGGCTATTGATTATTGAGTTTCAGCAAAACACTGTACCTCTCTCCTAAACCAGCATGGTATTTGTTTACTCCGGTTCACTATGGAGGCTCTGCTCAATCTGTTGCCACCACTATAAACACACTTTCAGCTGCCGGTAGAATCATCGACAGTGGAGAATTTATGGACTCGTTTGCCTTGGATTACATTCATGGTGGCTGGCCTGGAGTGAGTTATTGCTTGAGTGGTCCTCAGAGTGCTAAGCAACGGTCAGCATGGGCAAGACTGACAATGCACGAGTCACTTAAATAGAAAGGAAAAGACTTCATATAGTACAAAAACACTCATTTTATCACTGCTCCTCTGCAACTCAGCTTTACTGGGCTTAGTTAGAAGTGACTGTTGCTTCATTAAAAAAAATAACAATTATTCCATTCTGCAGCTGCTGAGTACAAAAGGGTGCAAAGTTTTACAAATTAGGGGCTGTAATCGAACCTAATTTATGTTCACAGAACCCTCATTTTTTTGTGAGAGCTGCTCAGCATGACTGCTCTTTTGAAACAGTTAGCAGTGGCTGTCATATAGCTGCAGAGTACAAAAAGGTACAACATTTGACAAATTAGGTGCTCTAATTGAGCAAATTAGTCAGATTCCAGAATCTGGGGTTTCCAGGGACGTGCGCACCACACTCCTGCCTGCCAGCCTGTGGATTTGGCATTCAGGGATGGAGGGCACATCTGACCCCCATCGCTGCCCTCCATGGGATTGGAGTAGGCAGGAACAGGGCACGGAGAGTCTGGCTGACCCCCACCCACAGACCCTCCCAGACCTGGAGGTTATTGATCTAGAAGAGTCCTATTAATGGTCCGCTCTTCGGGTGCCAGTGAAACCGAGCCACGCGGTCGGCAGTTCCTCCTAAAGGCACTCCGGGTGCTCAGCTGGCCTGAGTGCAGAACCTTATTAACACCCAGGCCTGGTTCTATCTTCTCAACATCGTTCACTCTCAATTCTCCAATCTCATTTCTCATCTCCTTTCTCTGTTTTCTCCTCTACTCTCTGTCTGTCTCTCTCTCTCTCTCTTCTGGCCTCAGTTATGGGTTTTTGGAAGATGAAAGTTTAATGGTAGATATTGGCCGTGCGTGGGCTGAGGCCCCGTCCCAGGGTGCCGGGCGAGTTGGACTGCCCTCTCATCTCTCTATGGTTTAATTATCAAACACATTTCCGCTGCCTGCTCTTCGCTGAGAGGGAAGCACACTCACGCACGCACACGCACTCTCGAGCATCGGCAAAACAACAAAGCGGAAACCAGTGACTTAGCGAGACTGGGCGCTGTGTGCCAGAGACACATACAGTACAGAGAGACGCTGGCACAACGAACACTTAAACATTGTGTGATTCGTCTCCCAATTATCGGCTTCTGAAGGGGAACACGGTGCCCATACTTGTGAGCTTCCCCTGGCACAGCCTGTTTAAACGGAATATCCTCTGCTTCTAAAGAGAATAGAGTCCTTAGGAAAGTGGTCATCTCATGTCTTGGTCATTTTTAAACCAGTGGTTCTCAAAGTGGGGTCCGGGGACCTCCATGGGTCCTTAAAGGTGTTCCAGGGGGGTTCCTGGAATCCTATTTCATGCTTTGGCTATTCAGAAATAGCCGATCTACAGGCTAACAACGTGTCACGATGTGATGCGTTATCTTGTAAATCTGCAATTTTTTTAAGAAAATGTGAAACATCTGGAATAACTTAGAATTTCTTTTACACAAATCTTTTCTTCTGGAAGTCTCTGGCACGATCTTTTCAGATCTGTGGCCAAATACATATGGGGGTCCTTGACATGAAAGTGTTTGACCACCAACTTAAACCCTATACTTTGTTGACCGGGTCTTCCAGGGCTCTACACTAAGCTGGCGTTTCCCTCTGCGTCAAATCTCTCCGGCGAAAATAGCCAGTCTGCAAGCTCACAACACCATCTACAAAGCTTGTAGATGGGCTATTTCCAGCCCCAGAATAGGGACGCTGTACGGTTCATGTGGTTAAGGTGCATGTCTACTGCCGCGCTGCCTCATCAGCCGGCTATAGATGCTAATTATCCGCCTTATTACATCCGGACGCTGAGGCCCTTGCACTTTGGAATCCAAACAGCTTTATTGGCAGTGGGAGAATTGGAGACGGAGGGGACCGAGGGTGGGGGGAGGGCAGGGAAGCGCCAGCGAGCCCAAACTAAGCAATAATACGGTTAATGATGACTTTAAATGAGACAATTATGGGATGGAGATAAAGCAATAACAAGGGGGACAGGCTGGGACGAATAAGCTTCACAGAGCTGACGCTGATTAGCCAACTCCTGACGCTAATGGCGACGGGGATGTGGAGGCAGACTCTGCCTTTAACCTTGCGCTGTGGGTGTGTGTGTGGGCGTGTGCGTGTGCATGCACGTGTGTGTGCGCTGTAGCTCTGTACATCTCGTCTTGCTCTCGGCCCATTCTGCATGGGGTAGACTGTTTCTACGCGATTACATCATGTTACTTAAGGACGTTACGTATGTATGCATGCGTAATCTCTCACATGCTTTATGCATTGTAATGCACACATGCCTGCACACTGTGCACAGTAAAATCCTCAGCATTCATTTAACTCCAGAGCCTGCACAAGTGAACCCGTGAACCCATAAGGGTCTTTTGACACGCTTAATGCTGAGAATGTGTGTGTGCGTTACGTGGATTTGCACATCTGTACTGTATGAGTGTGTGCGCCCGTGTGTGTGTGTGTGTGTGTGTGTGTGTGTGTGTGTGTGTGTGTGTGTGTGTGTGTGTGCGTGTGTGCGAGAGAGAGACGTGGGGCTGCAGGGCCATTATAAGCTGCTTACGAGCGTTGACCCTTGACCGCTAGTGGGCAGTGAAAGACTCAGCCTCCTAATCTCTGTCCTGGGCTTCTCAGCAGCGCTTCCCGCCACAATGGCTCTCATCTCCATCACCAACACCAACACCAACACAAGCGCCTACAGTACACAACTCAGTGTTGCCAGATGGGAAAAGTTACATTATCCTACCGGAGGCTTAACATTATCATATTTGAAAGAAAACTATCGTACACAGCCAAACAAGATTAATCACCACTGTAAATACGTCATTTCACAAATAATAGTTTATTTATTGTAAGAAACAAGCTTGTTTGAGACTTGACAAAAACGCATCACATATGCTGGAGTCAGACGACTTCCTAGACCTCACACAAATACAAGCCTGAAATGGACTGGAAATACACGACCGGTACACAGTGCCGTGCTATGAGCTTGTATATCTGCTATTTTTGAATACCCCAAAGTATAAAATAATGGTTATAGCTGAAAATCTAAAATGACACAGTATATGCGTTCCCGGTTTGAATGGGTTAAAACTTAGCTTATAGATCACCTATTCTCAGTGCGACAACGTATAAATCGTGTTTAAAATAGCTCCGCCTTGTGGCAAATCTTTGGTCTGAACTACGGTTAAGGCTTCCATGGAAGGCAATGTGGCTTGTATTAGTCCTCTTTGGGGCTGTGTGTATGTGTGCGTGCGTGCGTGCGTTCATTAGTGCTAACTAAGCTAGGTGGGTTGTGCATTCGGTCGCGTGTCTTCTGTAAGGTGGGCGAAACCAGGACGGTATTCCAGGTTTCATGCATAATGGATGGACCAGTGCACTGTGAAGGCTGATATACGCGACATGCATGAGTGTGGGCGGGAGGGGCGGGGTGGTGGGGGGGGTGGGCGAGGTGAGATGATTACAAGGATTTTTCTTCTCCTTTCCTCTGCTCTCTGTATGCTGGCCTTGTAAGGCTCACTGCGTATAGAAGATGTATGTGATACAATGGCCGATATTGACTCGATCTCAACAAAGCCATCTCATTTCAGTGGGGGGCCTTTTTCTCACTTTCTCCACTTTCCTTTTGCCAAATATTTTGCTTGGCACCGGTTTAGGGGAATATATTACACTGGCAGCAGTTTAATAGAATATGTTTCTTTTTCAGATAAGCTATAATCTCTCTCTCGCTCGCTTTCTAAATCGCTTTCTCTCCATCCCTCCTCCCTCTCTTTTTTCCCCACCTCGTTTTCTCTCTCGCTTTCTCTCTCTCTCTCTTTCTCCTCTCTCTCTTTGTCTCTCTCTCTGTCCTCGTTTTGCAGAGTTCAGCAGCTGATAAGTCCATCGATCCGGATCAGGCCGTTGAACCACACCCGGACGGATGAGCAGGGCCCGTGAGGATGGAACGTAACAGGATCGCAGCTGGGGAAGCGTTCCGGATCGCCACTGCGCCACTCCAACACTGACCCGGCCCCCTCTGAGGCCACCTCAACCTCCGTCCCTCAACCCTAACCCTCAACCCCCCCCCCTTCCCCCACCCCCCCCCACCCCCCCACCTGGCCCAAAGGTTTACACCTCAACCTTACCTTGATCTCTCCAACTCAGCCTGATCTGACCCACCACTCATCTTAGACTTTGTTTTTCTTGTAAGAGCACTAAACCTTTGTCCTGTGAACCTGGTTCAGAAGAAAGAGCTTCCCGTTGTCGCTCCTGTCCGGGAACGTCCAGACCTTGTGGTTTGGCTGGAACACAAAACCATTAGGACTCAGACAGGTCGGGACTCAGTCACCATGTACCTCCTCCCGCTTCCTGTGTGTAAACAAGGTGGGCGGGGCCTGTCTCCCAGGCCGCGCCCCCACACCACCCACAGGTGCGTGGTGTGCCTGCTGGGCCTGGCGCTGCTCCTGAGCCTGGGCGCCGGGCAGAAGTTCGACCCGTCCAAGCACCCCATGGTGACCACCAACTACGGCAAGCTGCGGGGCATCAAGAAGGACCTCAACAACGAGATCCTGGGCCCCGTGGAGCAGTACCTGGGCGTGCCGTACGCCACCGCGCCCATCGGCGACCGCCGCTTCCAGCCGCCCGAGGCGCCGGGCTCCTGGCAGGAGGTGCGCAACGCCACGCAGTTCGCGCCCGTGTGCCCGCAGAACGTGCACGGCGTGCTGCCCGAGATCATGCTGCCCGTGTGGTTCACGGACAACCTGGACGTGGCGGCGGGCTACATCCAGAACCAGAGCGAGGACTGTCTCTACCTCAACGTCTACGTGCCGACCGAGGACGGTGAGTGGACGGGTTGCATGCGGGGGGGGTGGGGGGGGTTCTTCATCGAGTTCTTCAGTGGTTCTTTGGCGTGGTTGAGGTGCTATATAGTAGTGGTTCCCAAACTTTTTAGCTCAAGACCCAAAAGAGAAATTAGACGTTTGCCCGGGACCCATACCAGTGCAAATAGCAGATCTACAAGCTCATGACGCGTCGCTTTGTGCCATGTTGTGAGCGTGTGGACCTGCAAAAAGTCCACACGCTCTAGGTTTTTAGATTATATTTATGGAATTGTTTTTAATTGATGAAAAGTTGTGATTTTGTTGTTTAAACTTTTGAAATCATATACTGTATATAAATATTCATTTTTTTTATGTAGGAAAAAAGGGGATATTTACTTGCGACCCAAACATGGGTCCTGACCCACTGTTTGGGAAACAGTGCTATATAGCACTGCTGTCATTACAAAGAACCCGTTCAGCCCCTTGTATGGTTCTTTAGAGCAGTGGTTCTCAAACTTTTTAATGTCAAGGACCTCTGTAACTCTTGAGAGTGTGCCCATTTTGTACACTCAAGGTGAGTTCCCGCCGTAGGATAAAATATCTTTCTAGTCGCTTGAATCCCTTCACTTTGGTCGTGCTGGCCAGCGTTGGTGGCGGGGTGGGGGGACATCGCCTCAGTTGTGATTTTCCACCTGGAGCGAAGATACCGAGGTGACACTTTGTTCGCGTCGCCCTGTTCGGTCTGAACCCTGATAGACCCTGGATCCCATTTTGAAAACCACTGCTTTAGAGGTTCTTCATGCAGCTTAATTGGGCACCTCTAATAGTGCTATATAACACCCTTTGACAACGGTGCTATATATAACACCTTTAAGGTGCTATTATATAGCACCTTTAAGGTGCTATTATGCGTCAGGAAATTCCCTATGATTACCAGCCAAAGAACCACTTTTAGTGCTAGCACTATCCTAGTGTGAATGTTAACAATGTGGCGTTACAGGAACGCCCCGGGATCGCTGAGTCAGCGACGCAAGTGGAAGGAAAAAAGTTTCAGAGATTCTTTTTCTTATTTTTTAGGGGTGCACACACACACAAGTTTAACCACATGAGCCCTGTATACTTCTTTTTTAGGACAAATAGCAAGAATAGTCAATGCACAAGCTCACAACGGGCTCCGATGCGATGTGACACGTTGTGAGCTTGTACATTGACTATTATTGCTATTTTTGACATTTTTCAAATGGTTGAAAAAAATGTCTCAAAATAGGGACGCCTATTTTACACCTGTGGTTAAATATCATACCAAAACTGACATGTTTGAAGATATGTGCTGTATGTTGGGCTGGTGAGAGAGTATTGCACTGTATGCGCAGAGGACTGCCATAAACGGTATGCAAAATATTCCACCACGGGTCACCCAATGTTTCTATTACCCTTTTCCTGTTTTACACGCCATTCACAGTGTTATAAAACACAAGAACAAAAAGTGGTTAGCAGGCACTTTTATGACAGAAGGATTGGATGACATTTGACTTTTCTTATATTTTTCACCATCAAGAACCCTCCTCTCCAAACGTTGGTTCGTCTATGCACCGTAGGCCTTTAGGTGTATAATAAAAGAGAAATATTTCCTTTTACATTTTTTTCTCTGCAGGTCTTAAAAAAAAGCACAATCATCCTTCACCCACTGTACCTCTCTCCTTCCCTAGGGGTGTTAATAAAAGTAAGGCATTTTTGAGTTTTGCAGGTTGAGTTGCCACTGATTTACTTAAGAGGAGTTTTCATACGCAGAAAGCTTCACTGTGGACTTTCTGTTTGATCCCAGAATGATGCACAGCCCATTTTTTATGAAACAGCCACTCAGTCCGATGATGTTTACACAGTGTGTCTTTTATTAGATCAACAAGTGTATTTTTTAAAGGTATAGGCCTACACAAGGGGCAGGCTTATTGCACAGATGATGTTGTATAATTGTATTTGACCTTGCTGCCTAATGACTCCACAAAAATGCACTCAAACTGCCCTGCAGCCATCCACTGGGGTTGGTGTCAGATAAAGGTATTAACATAGCCTGTATGTGTGTCTTCATCTCTGTCAATATGTCAGATGTCAGCCCTCGTCCTCATGCTGACCTCTCCTTCAACTTAACCACTTAAACCCCATATGGTTGACTGGAGTCCCTCGGGGTTCTTTTTTCTGCTTTCTGTTTTCAACGCTGCGACGCGTTGTGATCTTGTCTATCTGCTGTTTTCCTGCGAAAGCTTTCCCCACAATACGGATGCTGGGGTTTAAGTGGTTAAAAAGCCTCATTTATGTTTGGTTGAGTGCCGGTATCGAGCACCGGAAATAGCAGATCTACAAGCTTGTAGATCCTCTATTTCCGGTGCTCGAAAAGCGTGTGTTTCCACGTGCCAGCTTGTCTTTCAACACCTTTCAAAAAGGCGTCTGTGTACCCAGGCTGTTTTAGCCCTTGCATTTCAACACCGTTCCCCCTCAACACCACGCCTCCTCATGTGCAGCGACCGGTGCCTATAAACAATGTGCCATACAGCATGCGCAGAATATCACTGGGATTCTTCTTCTCACACAGGTTTTTCTTCGCACAAATGCGGGAAGTGTGCGAACTCACGAACGTACGCATGTGCAGGAAAGGTGTGTAAAACACCCCCACACAGGTGTGGCTGCTGTCAAAAAATGTGCTCAAACACATCGTGTGTATAGGTTTCTTGGCTGTTTTTTTTCTCCCACCCACACATTCACGCACGCACGCACGCACGCACGCACGCACGCACGCACGCACGCACACGCACGCACACACACACACACACACAGTGACACGTGTGTGTGTGTGTGTGTGTGTGTTTGTGCGTGCGTGCACATGATGTACAGATGCTTCACACTCTCCCTGGTGTGGATGCTACAGTATTCTGTGCAGGTTTGTCATAGTTATTATTGCACAGAATTTGACCTTCAGTCTGCAACCAAACACAACAGTGTCATGTGTGTGTGTGTGCGTGCGTGCGTGTGCACGTGCCTGCGTGCGTGCCTGCCTGCCATCTTGCAGGTGTCCAGCTAAATCCAAATGAAAGGAGGGGTTAAGGGAGGAGGACACACACACACACACACTTGGACACATTGCATACAAATAATAAGCCTGCACCTTCAAATCCTCAGCGTTAATTAGATGCTCAAATTCTTGTGTGCGTACTGCCTATGGACATTTTAGCCAAGAGCTGTAGCCCAATTTCTCCTCCTCTCCACCCTGTTCTGTCTCTTTCCCTCTCTCCCTCTCTCCCTCTCACACTCGCTCTCTCTCTCTCTCCCTCTCTGTCGCCCCCCTCTCTCTCTCTCACTCCCCCTGTCGCTTGTCTTTTTTTCTTCTTCTTTGACCTTTCAAACATTCAACAGTGCATATTTCTGGCGCTCCTAAGGCTCTTTTTTACCGGCATCCTTTTCGAGTGTCCTCAGAAGCCCCATCTCTCTCTCAATCTTTTTGTAGATTCATCTCTGTAAATTACTTCTTAATGCAGCGTAAAAGGAGGGAAACTGGGACACTCAAACCTGATGTGTGTGTGTGTGGTGGTTGTTGTGCAGATAAACAAACGCAGTAACGCTTTCTGTGTCTCTAATTAATCTTTAAGTACTTACTAACTCGACGGTCCCTAACCTTGCGTCATCAAATGGGTTCTCCATTAAATAATTCTTGAATAAGTAATCGTGCTACTACTGCAAATAATTGTCATAATCGGAATGAGGAATTAAAGTAATGAGTCGCAGGTTAATGTACTGGTGGTTAACATTATTAATACCTGATCAGTGCAGAGTTGTATCATGAATGCCCAGGACCCTGGTTGATGAATATTTCAGCGTTCCTTCGGAATTTTGCCTTCAAGGACGTCGCCGCATCGCCGCAGCGTTCTTAATTCCTCCTCTTTCAAGCTCCATCACGAACAGACGTCCAATCAATTTTTCGGCCAGACTTTAGCTTTGCCGTTAGAATCTAAATTATTAACGACACATGCATTATTGAAACCTCGCGATTACTTTACCCTTCTCCCTGCACCTAAGCAAAGTTCACAGCACTACTACTTGCAAATAAAATAGTAGTTACGTGGTTTAAGCATTCATTATTGATTACCCGCACCACCGCATATCACTCTGCATGACCCCTGAGATAAAGTTACATCATCTTCCTACTTTGACGGTACAACTAAATAGTTTAGGGCCATCCACAGTCCACACCGAGCACCATAACCACCATAGTTCACCCAAAAAAACACTTTTTTTCTATCAATTAGTCACCCCATGGAGACTTGAATTCATGGATATGTATTAGTTTTTGTCGCATTCCTAAGCCAATATGACCAGCGGACTGGTAGGCAGCGGTTCCGGTAGGAGACACAAAGGAGACTCTTTGTGTCTCCTACCGGAACCGCTGCCGTTCAGAAAAGTATTGGCTTAGGAATGCGACAAAAACAAAAACAAATCTCTTGTTGTCTCCATGGGGTGACTAATCGATAGAAAAAAGGCAATTGTGGGGGTGAACTATCCCTTTAACTATAACTACTGTTATACTTCGCCCGATAGGGTCGACCACAACACACCCACCTGACAGTTCACCAATGTCGTTATACAGTAGTTGCAGTGTGGACTCTGCCGTCCAATTGACTTGAATGTTTAAAACTACATATTTATAGATTTATAGATATTTATAGTAATAGTGCTTCTGTGAGGAGGACCCTTTAGGAAGAGCAGGCAGTAATTGCTGTTACTCTACCTCTCAATTACCCAGCGTTCTCTGTGCCTCGTGAAGTGAAGCGGAGACACATGGCTGTCTCGTCAATACTCATAACAATTACCGGGTCTCGGTGCGATGCCGTTACGTATGCTTTACACTTCCTCTGTATCCCCAGGCATGTTTGCCAATCCCCCAGGAGGGAATAAAGTGTCAGTCTCCAGGACCCCTTGAGAGTCTTCATGCCCAGGGGCGGGTTGTCCCCCCCTTTTTTATTTGCTGAAAACGAAGGGTGGAAGAGAGGGGGGGGGGCGGGGGGGGACAGGTTCTGCTAGTTCACCCAGGAGAGATGACATCCCATAAATCATAGCGAGAGGTTTTTATCTGGCTCCTGCACAGTCATGGCAGATCGATGGAGACAGTGAGAGGAAGGGAGCCAACCCGCCGCTCCCCCTGGGGGAGAGGATGAACCGCAGGCCAGCGGCCCGGCTTCACCCGACAGGGTGGACCACCACACAGACACCCACCTGATCTCTGATCAGATCGGATCATCGGTTCCGGAGAGAAACGCTCTCTTCTGCACAGTATACACAGTATAGCACTGGTTCTCAAATGGACTCCTTTACCGGGTCTGCAACTCTGAGGGTGTACAAATGATTGGTTCCATTTGTACACTCTCGGAGTTAAATAAGCACTGAGGATTTGACAGTGTAGATTGGTGGCCCAGAATAGTTTAGATCAGTGATTCTGTACCTTTTGTGATTTCAAGGACCCACAGTTTGATATGCATTGGGCCACGAACCCCTATTTGATAACCCCAATCTTCTCTAGTGTTTATTTAACTTTGAGACTGTACAAATCACTCTCAGTGTTACAGAATCAGAATCAGCTTATTGTCACGTCCACAATACACACTAGGCATACAGGGGAGCAAAATACCGTTCTCCACAACTCATGGTGCTTCACATTTAAAAACAATAGACACATTAAAAAGAGGCAAGGCGGTTAAAAAACATTAAAAAGCAGAGAGACCAGACAATATTGGTAAAACAATAAGTGCTGATGCATACAAACCTGTGAAGATCCATTCGGACCCCTAGTCCCTAGTGGTCCCCGGACTCGACGCTGAGAACCAGTGCGGTATATGGACCCGGTGTTTAACCTCGGTAATAGCTGTAACAAACTGCCGGTTAAGCAGCCAGTTGCGTTCAATTAGCTCCGATGTGCCATCATCCTCTCTAGCCTTGGCACTGTCAGCGCCAAGCTCCTCCAGCACCAGTGGTGGAAGAAGTACTCCATCTTTCCGTCCGGTAATCAAAATTTACTTGAGTAAAAGTACAGAAGTAATGGCCTCAAAATATACTTAAAGTAAAAGTACTCATTATGCGGAATGTTTCACAAGTTATCATATGTATAAAATGTATAAAAAATCTTTTGAAAATAGCAGATCTACAAGCTCAGTGAGCTTGTCAATAGCCGAAGTAGCCAATATTTGCCTCTGAGATGTAGCAGAAAATTGGAAACACTCCAATTAAGTAAAAAATACCTCAAAATTGTACTTCAGTACAGTACTTGAGTACTTGTACTTTCCACCACCGTCCAGCACCACGGCTCCCAAACGCAAGATCTCCTCCAACATGAGTCATGGCGGGACGGGCTGGAAGGAGGGGGCCTTATAAATTATTCCAGCCGATACTTCATCTATCTCTACACATCAAACTCAAGCTCCCCCCCCCCCCCCCCCCTCAAACCCAACCCCTGTTCTGCAATATTTCAATTTTCTATCAAGCGCTGCTCGATGCTAAAGCAATAACGCCGCGGCACAGGCTGCAACACTACCGTCACCGCCACCGCCAACGCCAGTAGCGGGGGTGGGGGGGGGGAATAAATAAAAGAGATAAATAAGACCCAAACAAGAGAGATAGAGAGAGAGAGAGGCCTGCAGTGAAGAAAAGATCAGTAGTGGATAGTAACTATATTTACTCAAGATATAGTAGGTCTACTCTACTAGTACAGCTTTGAGGTAGGTTTTTTACTCCATGCATCTTTGAGGCAAATATTGTACTTTTTACTCCATTACAGATCTGCTACTTTTGATGCTTCCGTATGAGATTATAGTATGATCAAGTTGCGCATTCATTTATGAAAAAACATATACAAAATTTGAATATGGAGATAAGAGGTTTCTGCTCGACAGCAACGATATATATTGACTTTGATGTCAGAGTAAACCTTGATAATTGTGCTGTTCTGTCTTATGTTTCCTTGGAAAGAGCGCCTGCAGCTTTTAAAGTACAGTATACGAGGGCCTCCGTGGCTCACAGGGGAGAGCCAGCAGAACATCCACTCGCAACGCGCCGACACGCTGCAGCACGTGCACAAAATAGCCCTTTGATGCAAGCGTGTGGACAAAAAGCAAAGGGAAAAGAGAAAGGGAGCGTGCACTAGAAAGAAAGCAACAAAAATAAAAGAAAACCCCAAAGGGAACATAAAAAAAGAGCATGAAGAATAAAGGGCTGTATGGTGTTAGCGCCGCGGCGAGCGAGCTTTGGTGGTGGTTATGTACGAGTTGGTGATGGGCGCTCACTGAGACATGAGACGATAATACCCCGATTCCCCCCTCTCTCCCCCAACCAACCCTCCTTCCTGTCCTCCTTCTCTGGCACCATCCACTCTTTGCTTTAACCCATTCAAACCGGGAACGCATCTGTGTCATTTTAGATTTGCGCTATAATTATTTTATACTTTAGCTATTAAAAAAATAGCAGATCTACAAGCTCATAGTGCCGCACTATGAGCTTGTAGATCTGCTATTTTTGAATAGCCAAAGAAATCTTAAAATGTCACAGATGCGTTCCCGGTTTTAATGGGTTAACTGCTTGACTTTGCTATGGTGCTAGGTAAGGTGTTTCTTGCCGTTTCTGTGATACTGTAAAGGTGTTTCTTTGCGAGGTGTTTCTTGGCGAGGTTTTTTCTTTGTGTTGTGCAGACGGGCTCCATTTTGAGGCATCACACAGCGAGAGGGTGTGAGTTAAAGGGAATCACGTACACGAGCATCACCTAGTCTTAAGTAGCCGGCTTTATTCTTTCTGAAAGAACACCGTACCGATAATGAGCGTTGTCTCTCCGTGTCAGCCCCCGCATTATACTGTAATATACACCTATATTTCTACAGGATATTAATGTAACTACTGTAAGTAGCAGTGATGGAAGACGTCACACGATAAAAGTATCAATACTGCAATGTAGATATACTCTGTAACAAGTAGAAGTCCCGTATTCAAAATGTACTTGAGTGAAAGTACAAAAGTATCGGCATCAAAATGTAATTAAAAGTACCAAAACTAAAAGTACTCCTTGTGCAGAATGTCCCATTTCACAAGTTCAAAATGTATTAAAAAATCTTTTGAAAATAGCCGATCTACAAGCTCTTGATCAGAGAGCTTGTAGATCAGCTATTTTTAAATGGCCAAAATATATATATAGGGCTGAAGTGGTGTAACCCTATGATTTGTGTGTTTTTGTATGATTTGTGTGTATTTTTGTGCTTTGTAATAATCTAAATCTACAAAGTAACTTATGTTTGCATATAATTGTAGCGGGGTAGAAGTAAAAGTATTGACAATTGTAAATACTGAAGAAAGCCTCCAATATACCAAAACATTGTACTGAAGTACAGTACTTGAGTACATCTACCTAGTTACTTTACACCGCTGCTAAGTAGTCAGAAGGTTCACAGTGTTTTGTCACATGCAGCACAGCTATGGCAACACTGAAGGCAGCAGAACTCTGGTACTAAGAGCCTCCTCGCCAGAGTGGATAATTAAAATAAAATGTCATCTGTACTGAACTTGATGCTACCTGCGTGTTATGTCTGCCATTATGTAGCTAACAACCGTTCATCCATGATGTGGGCTTAGCCCTGATGAGGAGTGCTGAAGGCTCCGAAAGGTTGCCTGGCAACCATCCAGCACGGGAAAATACTTCCTGTATGTTCACCATCAAGTGCGTACTATGCTATGTCAAAGAGCACATCCCGTTTGTCTTCCCACTAGACTCTGAATGAGGGAATTAGCAAGGGCTCAGTTGCTGCTATTTATAGCCTGCAGAGCCAGATAGAGTGAGGGGGAGAGAGATGGAGGGAGAGAGAGAGCAGAAGGAGAGGTTTTGGGGGTGGACGAGTGTGTTGGTAGATTGTTTTTTGTGCGTGCATGTGTTTCATCTTATCAGTGTGTGTGTGTGTGTGTGTGTGTGTGTGTGCGTGTGCCCATATTAATCACATGATCCCCGTGCTCTCCTCCACCTCGCCGCTGCACGTTTTGTCGCAATCGTGCGGGTCATCTATTCTATTGACTTTACCCTTGCCTCTGTCTCTCTCTGTTTCCTCTCTGCTTCCTCTCTTCAAGCCTTACCGCACTTTTCATCACAGCTCTCTCGTCCCTTCCACCATCGCCTCCACCCCCCCCCCCCCCCCCACCCCCCCTATTTGCCTCACTTCTCGGCCCTCTCCTTGGTGACATTCCTCCAGTCCTGCCTGTGTGTGCCGTGGTTGAGCAATGAAGGCAGAAATGGGATTTGGCTTCAGTCTGTTTGAATGATCATCTTTAGGGTTATTTATACTTGGTTGCGCGCCATTGTGACACACAGATAATAGCCGATTTACAAGCTCACAATGTTGTGTGCATGTAGGAAAGAAAATGGGGGGGGGGGGGGGGGTGCGACACTGCACGCAATGATCTCAACTTTTTGAGTTTTTTTCATAAATGAATGGCCTACATCATACTATACATTGTCACACAAAAGTGGCAAAGAAATAGCCTATCTACAAGTTCATAACAAGAGCTTGTGACTTAATAATAACTAAACTGGATCCATTGGAACACATCCGGTTATTTTGTCCAGTTCCTCAACAGTGGGCAACTCCTGCGCAACATTCCCCACTGACAGGTGCCGCCTCAGCCCGCAGGAGTACATTATCACCCTCCCCGCCTGGCTTCCCTCCCCCGAACACGGGCCAATTGTGTTCGTGTAGACGCTCGACAAAGCCAGATGCACCACGGTGGATTTGAACCCACAACCTCCGTGGTGGTGGGCAGGGACTTTACCACTGCGCCACCCGAGCGCCTTACGGAGTGATTTCTACCCATCAGAAGACCACACCACCATCACATCGTCAACCCCTCCACAGCCTCCTTACTTCATATTCTCCACGGTGCTCCGTGTCCGTGTTCTCACTGGCTCACTTAGAACAAAGCATCCGTCAGCCTGGATTCTCTAACACATGAATTAAATTTAGGCTTAATATGAATGTGAGTGAATTGTTACAGCTTAGTGCTGAACAGGCCAGCTGTCTAGAACAGTGATTCTCAACCTGTTTCATTTCACGGACCCCCAGTTTGATATGCATTGGGCCACGGACGGAACCCCATTTGATACCAATGTTTTATCTCTGGGACTCCAATCTGTACTGTGAAATCCTCAGTGCTTAGTTATTACGGGGTCCAATTGGTTCCATGTGTGCACACTCACAGAGTTACACAGACCCATAAGCGTCCATTTTGGACCAGTGGCGGTCCCTGGACCTGACGTTGAGAAACAGTGGTTTAGAACAGTGGTTCTAAACCGTTTCTGTATCAGGGCCCACAGGGAAATCTCAAAAGCGTATGCGGCCCACCCATCTGACCACTTAACACAACAGGCTGTATACTTTAGTATTTATCAGTATCACAATGAAAACTATTTTTTCTGGGGTTTAAAGAAGAAAGTACGATGACTTTTTTTTACACAATATATTCTTTTCAATATTAATGTTATATTATCATTAAAATCTTACCCCATCTCAAAAATATTTGGTGCTAGGGATTTTTCAAAAATAGCAGATCTACAAGCTCATAGCACGGCACCAAGTTTGTATAAAATATTGTATTGGACCCCCTGGTACCCCTGCAAGGACCCCTGGTGGTCCCTGGACCCCACGTTGAGAACCAATGCTGTACAGCAACACCTCAAGGCTCAGCACATGCTGCTAGGCCAATCACAGACAATCTAACTCAAAGCTCACATTAGCATGTTAGCACATCATTGGTGATGTGTACTTGTTCAATATACAGTCAGTAGACCTATATGCATATCACTGTTTCCCCATCCAAAAGGCAGACTGAAGACATTGTCCAATTGGCATTTTAAGACGTAGTCTATTAGCCTATTTGTAGGGGGATTCAAGCCAGTTAGCCAGATAACTGCTAATTGATTTAGCATTTAACTGCTTCCTTGTGCAATTGCACGAGGAAGCCATGCTGTCATTAGACTGTGTCTAGTTTTCTTGTGATTAAACCAAAAGGGACGGAGCCTTCAGTGGAATCGTGTCTACCTCGTTCCCCTCCACAGGAAATGTCGACGGATAGTTTTGTAACCCAGCTAATACATATAGATGTATATAGATGTTATTCACGTGACCTTGAGAAGGAAGATCAAAAAGCCAACATCCTATGGAGGCGGGATTCAAGTCCCCCTGGGGATTCAAAATAATAGCCATGATTTTTTTTGCGTGTCGGGCAGAAACCTCATATCTCCATAAGTTTATTTTCATTTTCATTAATGCCCTAATTTGTCATACTGCGCGATGTGAGCTTGTATGTAGATCGGCTATCTTTGCTGTTTTGGATTTTGTGAAATTGAAAGTGGTTAAGTGTCTGTGAAAAGTATTAGCAAGAGCTTGTGACTAAATTATTATTATTATTATTATTTAATAACTACATTGGAACACAGGTTCTTTTTTCCATTTTCTGAAAAATAACAGTTTTGGACGTACATGGTTTCCACCCTGACAGCAACAATTTGCCTCAAGGCCAGGTACAGTAGCTGTGAATGCCCGTGTGCTCACAATACCGTGCTGCTGTTTTCAAACACACACACACACACACACACACACACGGTCATGCGAACATGCAAACGCGAATAATGCACTGTGGAAAGACACACACGCCAACACACATGCACACACTATTCCTTCCACGTGCCTTAGTTATCTGCACAGGGTTGGTCAGCTTTTTTTCCTCTCATTTTCTCACACTCTCTTTTCCTGCCTTTCTCTTTCCCTTGCACACACACACACACACACACACACACCATCTCTCTTTCTCTCTCTCTCTCTTTTTCAATGCGGCTCAAAAGGGCCGTCTCTTCAGAGCTCCTGAAGCTGAGGTGAATAGTGGTGCTGAATGCAAATTAGCCTCCCCCCAACACGAGCGCGCACACGCACACACACACACACACACAAAACACAGCGTTCCCTTTGCCAGAGCCCGATGCACACAGTGCCTCCCAGAACGCTGAATAGGAAGGGCAGAGAGAAAGTAAAGAGAGAGAGAGAGAGGAGAGAGAGAGAGAGAAAGGAGAGAGAGAATCCAAGATTAACAGAGGGAGGGATGGAGGAATAGATAGAGAGCTAGAGGTTATCCAGAGGTAAGGCTTCCTCTGTCGGAACAAATGTAAGAGCATTATTAGAAGTAAGTCAATGTGAGCAGCAGGAGTTACTGTTGCAGCGCTACGCTTTAAGCTTTGATGTCGTATTAATGACCTGACCGCTGTGTTAATCAATGTTACTGTGGCCTGGCCCCTTCCACAGCACAGTAAAGACAACCCTGAGTGATCATTTCACCACTTAAACCTTCGTTGTACATCAATTCTATGTCTATTTTTGCCAAATGTTCATTGATTTTCGAGAAATATTCGCCTATTTTCTCTAGTGGCCACAGCAGGGACACTATAGAGTAATGTGGTTAACTCAACTTTCTTTTGTTACCACACACAAACAAATCAAGGTCTGCAGTATTCACACACACACGCACACACGCACACACACACACACACACACACACACACACACACACACACACACACACACACACACACACACACACACACACACACACACACACACACACACAAGCGCGCGCTCTTGATCCAGCATGCATTTGCGCAAGTTAATGCGCTATAACTAAAATATACAGCACGCAGCAGAACCCCCATCCCCCATTTCCATATGATCACGGGGTGTTCAATCTAAATTTATGAACCCGAACACCGATTTCTTCAGAAATGACAAACAAGCAGCAGAAACAAATATTGTGGCGAGGAAACATCTCCCAGCAGCTGTTTGGTGCTGGTCCATTGGCCGTGAGCTGCATGCAGTCTTGGCGGAGGGTTGCGATGGGGGCCGGGGTAATTTTACAGGGATGTGAGCACATTTTCTGGTTCATAACCGGCTAGCTCCGCGATGAATTAAAGCCCATTTGGATGGAAAAGATCAATCAAAGTGTTTCCGCCCACTAGTTCGCTCCACTGTAGCTCCCTCCCTCGTTGGTTCCCAGCTGTGAGGGGAGCTGTCCAACTTCACAGATAGAGATTGAACTGCCCCAAGATCATTAGGATGACATGTGCTTTCTGTTTTAGCCAAAGCTGCCTGCTAAAAGTTATTTCCCACGAGTTGTAGTTTCACTTTTAACAGGAGTTAGAGTTTTTTTCTTTTTTTGAAGTAGTGGGACCAATTGGCCCTAAAAGGAAAGATTTCCCTTTATATTTTCTCGACTCAAGCTTGACAGAACACATTTTAGCATGGACTCTCCCTTTTAATTTAAGGCAGTGCAGTACGTGGTTCTCAAATTGGGGTCCAGGGACCCTCGGGGTTACTTGAGGGTGGTTCCAAAAAAAACCCTTAGAGTAACTCTTGAGAGTGTACAAATGCAACCAAATAGATCCCTTACTTGTACGTTCGGTTCCATTTGTACACTCTTAGAGTTATGGGAGTCCTTGAAATAAAATAAAAAACGTTTGAGAACCACTGATTTAAAGCGTGCATGCAGATGAAGAGAGGTAAAAAAAAAAAAAGAAAAGAAAAAGGGAGACCGAAACAAATGGGTAAAAGACATGGCCGGTGTACCCCCTGGGCCCTCTGACCTAAATTACTCCCAGTGTTCCAGGTCGCCACTGACTCGCCATTCAGTTCTGTCAGTATTAAGTAGCGCTTCTTCTTACCCAGACCGGTTAGTCATGTCCCTGCACTGCAGCCTGCAGCCAACACACTCTTATGAGATGAGACGGAGGGAAGTAGAGACCAATGTGGAAGTAGGAAGAGTGCAGCGTTGCCGCGTCTGCTTGTTATAAGTGACTTTGGGCTTATTTTTCTGTGAAGTTGCTTGTAAATATTGGTTGTTGCGGGTTGCAGGTTTTTTTTGGGCTTGTTTCTAAAAGTGTAGTTTTTTTCATTGTTGTTTTGTCTGTTTAAACCCAGTGGTTCTCAAATATTTTCATGTGAAGGACCCCAAATTAATATGTATTTGTCCACGGACCCCCATCTGGAAATATTTTGTGCAAGGGATGCCCATACAAGATTTGTGAATTTAAAATGTTTCAAAAAGATTTTTCGCTTTTTTTCTCCAACATTCATTTGAAAATACCAGCTCTACAAGCTCACAACGTGTCGCATCGCAACACAATGTGAGCTTGTACATCGGCTATTTTAAATTTTGTAATATTGGCTATTTTCAAATAGCCGATGTATTTGGGTTTAAAGTGCTCTTGGCCTAGGACACTTATTTTGGGCTTGTTTTCATGAACCAGGTTGCTTCTCCCACAAAATCTGGCAACACTGGAAGAGAGTGAGAGGGAGAGAGATGAAGAGAGAGAGAGAGGGGAATGGGTCATATCCAAACAGGCTTTGGCGTTAATTCTAAAAGTCCACTCTCCTCAGCTCATCTTCAAAACACATTAGCCTCCTCTGGGAGATGGGATGAAACTCACAGTACAGGGCCATAGCAAATACCAATCCAATTATTTTGATTGAATAGTATAGCATTAGGTTAGACCATTAGCCTTTTTTATTTTTTTATTTACCATTAGTGTAATATATTTCCCCCCATAAGAGACCTGAGCCTAATCCACGTAAATGAAAACATAAAAAAAGAAAGTTGAAGTTAGGTTAGTTACTGTAGTTGATATTTGACACAGATGTTGGCATACACTATCTGTATTAGCATGAGGGAGGTTATTGGGGATAGACATATTTCATTATTGTACAGAATGCATTGGCATACTAGATATAATAGAATGGAATAGAGTATATTATTGTCCATAACAATAGCAATAACACAGGCATAAATTTAAAGACAGAGAATTGCATGTACGTATACATTATTCATCCAGCAAGCAGACATAGCCAAAGGCTTGTACGAACATTAGCACAAATAACCAAAGGTGTGCTCCTTTATGTTGTGGATGATTTATGATTTAGTTTTATTTTTGTGTTCCTACACAGTAGGAGGGTGGAAGCAAACATCCCCGGAGACCCATCCGGAGATGAAATAGTACATGAAATGGCAACAGTACAACCAGGCCTGTCGGCATTTCGATTTCACGCAACGTAACAATCTCTCCACCCTCTTGTTTACTGGCATTCTGCCTTTCTCTCCCCCCCATCCCCTCCCATCTCCCATGTCAGGCAACGTAATGGCTGGCCCCTTTCAAAGGTTAGCCCGATAAAGAGCGCACTGGAGGCCCAGACTGACAGAATTGAAAATGTCAAAACGGTTAAAAAGTGGAATTTTTCTGAACGTCGACCTCCTAATCTGAGAGATCGGGAGGCAAATACAAACATGGGAGCGGCGGCTTCCATGAGCGGCTCTGGGCATCCTTTCGCTCCGATGCGGGAGACACGTGTTCTGTTTCTCACACTCAAAAGCTGTGAGAAGCAGGTCTCTCACTAGCATACTGTATGTGTGGAAGCTATAGGGGATTGTCACACCACTGAGGCTGCCAACGAGCTGGGAGCACATCCGTACAGATGCACAAACATGGCATTCAGCGCACATATACACGACGTTCAATGCACTGACAAACACACGAACGCACGCACGCTCGCATACAGTTGAACTCCCAGATGCATACGGTACAGCAACGTACCATATGCATGAACGCACCCTTCCACACAGTAACATACTCGAGTAGATAGTGTGTGTATTTGTGTGTGTGTGTGTGTGTGTGTGTGTGTGTGTGTGTGTGTGTGTGTGTGTGTGTGTGAGTGAGTGTGAGTGTTTGTGGCCGCACGGAGAGAATAGGTTCTGACCTTCATGCCTACTCTTTCGTCGCTGCTCTCTAAATGTCACTTCATCTGTTTCTCTCTCTCTCCTCCTGTCCTTCTCTATTTCTGTCTTTCATGTTCGGCGTTCTCTCTATCTCGTGTGCTCTCTCTATCTCGTGTGCTCTCTCTCCATAGACTCCATTCTTCCGTCTGTTGACTCTATTCCTCTGCCTTTTTTTCTCTCTCAATGTCAGCCGTATCTGTCTCTTTCTTCATTTTTATCTCTCGTCCTGCGTGTCTCTGGTTCTCCAGATCACTGGTTCTCAAACGTTTTCATGTCATTTGCTGACCTGGTATCCTATAGTTTGTATAGTTTCAATGTACATATTACTTATCTTTTGATATTATAATGTTTAGACTGATGATGGTTCTTGGTTTACCTATGATCCTAGATTAGTGAGGCACTATGCATTTGCATTAACCTGTAAATCGCTCTGGATTAAGAATGTCTGATAATTGCCTAAATTGTAAATTGTTTATCAAGGAGCCTGACTCACCCACCAACTAATCACATGACCCCTCCCCCCTCTATTTCTGTCATTAACTCTCAAACTCTACCTGTTACCTTCATTCATAGACCCCCCCCCCCCTCTCTCTCTCTCTCTCTCTCTCTCTCTCTCTCTCTCTCTCTCTCTCTCTCTCTCTCTCTTTCTCTTTCTCTCTCTATGGATCAATATTTCTGGCACACTCTGTCTAGAGCTTGAGAATGAGGCACTAAGGGACTGAGAGAGAGAGAGAAGGAGGAGAGATGGGAAAGGGACTAGGTATGATAGATAGATCGGAGGGTATTCTTTTAGCTGTGAACACACACACACACACACACACACACACACACACACACACACACACATACACACACACACACACACACACACACACACACACACACACACGCTGACTTTCAATGACTTCCACTCTACTGAGTAGTATCATCCATTCTCTCACCCCTGAACCTTAGCCCACCTATCTATAAATATAACCCTGCTATATGAGTGCAGCCTATGTGTAAGCAGGTGTATACCTGTATACCGAGGCTTATATCGTTGCTGTCGGGCAGAAACCTCTTATATCCATATTTTAACTTTTTGTGTTTTTTTGTAAATTAACACCCGACTTGATCACTCTACAGCATCATCACACAAAAGTATCAAAAGTAGCTAGGAACGCGGCGTGAAGCGACGCGTTTCGAGCTTGCGGATCTGCTACTTTTGATGCTTTTTGAATTTGAATCCTGAAAGTAAAACCTCAGTGGACATAATGAGGTTTCCACCCGACATGATATACTATAGTATTGGTATTCTCTATTCTATGTAAATTGCAGTTTATTTATTTATCAGGGACAGTGCACATTAATCAACATGTCAGTTTTCACATCCACCAAAATGAGCCAGAGTTAGCCAAAGGCTAAATTTCATCTGTAGTCCCTGAGCAGGCTGTTAAAAGCGGTGATATATCCATACAAAAACAGACATCAATACAAAACAAGACAAATAGACATAATACAAGAGACAGACAGTTACAGTCATATGATAAAAGACACCAGTGACAAATGGAGCTGATAATTACCCATGATTACAAATTTGGTTAGCTTTAAGCCGTCTCTTTGTTTTTGTTTTTTTACTTTGTTTATTGGAATTTCCACAGAAGCATTCAGCATCAAAAGTTGGCACTTGAACAGACACGTAAAAGCTTCCTCCAGTGAAATCCATCAAATACAAAAAATGTCAGTAAACAGATTGAATTATCACCCACAAACATACAGCTTTAAGCCATCTCTTAAGGTTGAACTTGAAGGTCAAATAGTTGGTGGTCTCTCTTACTTCTGTAGGGAGACTATTCCAGTGATGGGAGGCTCTAACAGAGAAGACTGTTTCACCAAACACACTTCGTCTGAATGGTACCTCGCAGTCCCCTCTGGTAGTTGCCCTCGTTGTTCTGACACCACTTTCCCTTCGCTCTATGAACCGTTTCAGTGGTGGAGGTGCAAGCCCATTTAAAACCTTAAAAATGAGACGAGCATTCCCAATAACATGGAATCCTACTTCTGGGTTACATACACTATGTAACTCTCAGAGTAAGAACTGACCCTTACAGGTCCAATTCTTACTCGCTGTGTTAAATTAACGCTGAGCATTTTGCTCTGCACACCACCATCTTACATATTCAGAAACTATCAAATACCTCTGATATATTTATAGTCTCTCATACTTAATTCAGGCTTTACTGTATATTACGCATATAATGTATACGTATTATATACTCCCCTGGACAAGAATATTAAGTACGATTGCTGCGAGCCAAGACTCTGAGCCAACATGGCTGAGCTATATTTCATGAAGACATCTCTGTTACCGTCTCCCTAAAGAAAATAAGGAAATACAAAGACATAATGGACAGCTCACTCTCACTCAAGAACAATTCTGATCGTTTGACTGCATTTTTATTTTGAAAACAGTTATATAATATAATCAATAAACCATGTACAGTAGGTGAATGGAACAAACCTTTCGAATACCTAGACAGTGTCTATTATAGGCCTACTATAGGCAGTGGTTCTCAAAGTGGGGTCCAGGGACCCTCAGGGCAGCTTGAGGGGGTTCCAAAATGAACCTTTGCAGGTCTGTAACTCTGAGAGTGTACAAATGGAACCATTTGTACACTCTCAGAGTGTATGTGTCATCCTTGAAATTGAAAAGTTTGAGAACCAGTGCATGCTATTGGAGATTTGGAGACTACTGCAGACTTGGAGCAGGCAGATATGTGACCCAGTTTCACCACTCAGACCGTCATAACCATATTAAGCTCCTAAGCGGGAGAGTGTAATGCTAAAACCGGTAACCAAGGACCGTCAGTTGCCCATCGATCTATATTGCACTTATACCGTATATTATAACACAACAGTTAGCATATATATATATATACAGTGGTTAGCACTTGAGAATGGCAGTAATACCATCTGAGTGCCTCTGTGGTGCCACAGAGGTGCCACTACTACTTGGTGGTGCCGCATTTGACACCTTTTTTTAAGGTGTAGTGTGGCTGAACGGCCACCATGTGGCACATGTGAGTTCATGAGCTCTACAGTACAGTATTAGCAACAGGGGAAGGGTGAATGCATTTAAAGTTAATGTTATTTTTATTTTTTGTAAACATAGAAAATAAGGGAATGAGTCCTTAGGATGAATTGAAAGTAGCAATTATTTCTTTAAACACAACTGTGTTTCATGGTGGAAGAAGTGCACAGACATTTTACTTAAGTAAAAGTAGCAATACCACAATATAAAAATACTCTATTTTATATTTACTTATTTTTAAATATACTTACCAAAAGCTAATGTTCTACAATGTTTGAAAGTAGCCGATCTAGCTTGTAGATCGGCTATTTTCAAATGGCTGTGGTATAACATAGGGCTAAAGTGGTTAATATGTATGTTTTATTATATAACAATTTATATCTGCAGAGTAACTAAAGTTTTCAAATAATTGTAGTAGTGGAGTAAAAGTACACTATTTGCCTTTGCAGGCGTTGTGGAGTAGTAAGTGAAAGTGCACTAATACTCCAGTACAGTAAAAAGAAAACACTTCATCATTTTCCCCAAGATTCTATGGAACCCAAGCGGGATTCGTACCCCGTCCTCTCACCTTTCAGACACATCTGACTAACCGCTATGCTATCAGTTCAGTTGACAAAATGGCTGTATGTGATGAGAAGACACTACACACAGAATGGGGCATCTAACTTCCAGCTGAACTAAAAAACAACAACAACATCAATGACCAAAAAAAATGAAGATTAACCATCCAATTCATACTTGATCATTTTTCCCCTTTGTTTTAATGTTGTTCGAGCAAACAGATGTTTAAAATCATCTTCTTCTGTTGGCCTCTTCCTGTGAGTTCAAATTAAATAACTTCTGTAACTGTTTTGGCAACCTTTGTTGCCTGCTTTGTACACGACTAATAATGTTCGTAGCTCAATTAAATCCATTATTTTCAACAAACCTGATAAAATAAAAAGTCTGTTAGTATGTGCTCTGAAATCCTCTTTGTAAATAATTCCAGACATTTGAGGTAAGGGGGGAGGGGATCTTGTAGTGAATTGATCTAATGTACCAAGCCAAAACAGGTTATGCTAATGCACAGGCTGTCTGATCTCACAAGAACATGGGCTTCACAGTGAAACACATCACAGCAAATGAATACAGTACAGTATTGTCCTGCTTTAAGACATTTTATTCAAGAGGCACTGCATAAAAAAGTGTCATACAATACACAAGTAAGTACAGTGGCATAAAAAAACATCATACTGTATTAATTGCAGTCAGTCAATGTCACCTTGCAAAACGCAATGAAAAAAATATATAGGCATATATATTTAGGTCTTTGTCAACCATGTTGGGATACTCTCTGCTCTATTGCATGCTTTCTGTCGTTCAGCTGTGTCTCTCTGTGAAGCAATGCTCTCTGTCTCTGCACTAGCTCAAGCTAGTGCTATTTTGATATATTATTTTAGAATATTAGACAAACCAAACACATCAGAAACAACAGTTGTGTAATGTAATCTGTATCATGGTGCCCCAAGTAGGAATCGAACCCTGTTCTTCCACTGGAGAGAAGCATCAGAAAGATACATCAGACGACTTACTAACATCCCACCAGAGAGAATTAGATGCATTTAGGGTTGACCTGAAAAAGGCAGTTGATGCCCAGTTAGTAGGCTACTGGAGACAGAGAGAGAGGGGGGGCTTGAGCTAGTGCAGAGACAGAGAGCATTGCTTCACAGAGAGACACAGCTGAACGACAGAAAGCATGCAATAGAGCAGAGAGTATCCCAACATGGTTGACAAAGACCTAAATATATATACCTATATATTTTTTTCATTGCGTTTTGCAAGGTGACATTGACTGACTGCAATTAATACAGTATGATGTTTTTTTATGCCACTGTACTTACTTGTGTATTGTATGACACTTTTTTATGCAGTGCCTCTTGAATAAAATGTCTTAAAGCAGGACAATACTGTACTGTATTCATTTGCTGTGATGTGTTTCACTGTGAAGCCCATGTTCTTGTGAGATCAGACAGCCTGTGCATTAGCATAACCTGTTTTGGCTTAGTACATTAGATCAATTCACTACAAGATCCCCTCCCCCCTTACCTCAAATGTCTGGAATTATTTACAAAGAGGATTTCAGAGCACATACTAACAGACTTTTTATTTTATCAGGTTTGTTGAAAATAATGGATTTAATTGAGCTACGAACATTATTAGTCGTGTACAAAGCAGGCAACAAAGGTTGCCAAAACAGTTACAGAAGTTATTTAATTTGAACTCACAGGAAGAGGCCAACAGAAGAAGATGATTTTAAACATCTGTTTGCTCGAACAACATTAAAACAAAGGGGAAAATGATCAAGTATGAATTGGATGGTTAATCTTCATTTTTTTTTGTCATTGATGTTGTTGTTGTTTTTTAGTTCAGCTGGAAGTTAGATGCCCCATTCTGTGTGTAGTGTCTTCTCATCACATACAGCCATTTTGTCAACTGAACTGATAGCATAGCGGTTAGTCAGATGTGTCTGAAAGGTGAGAGGACGGGGTACGAATCCCGCTTGGGTTCCATAGAATCTTGGGGAAAATTATGAAGTGTTTTCTTTTTACTGTACTGGAGTATTAGTGCACTTTCACTTACTACTCCACAACGCCTGCAAAGGCAAATAGTGTACTTTTACTCCACTACTACAATTATTTGAAAACTTTAGTTACTCTGCAGATATAAATTGTTATATAATAAAACATACATATTAACCACTTTAGCCCTATGTTATACCACAGCCATTTGAAAATAGCCGATCTACAAGCTAGATCGGCTACTTTCAAACATTGTAGAACATTAGCTTTTGGTACTTTAAGTATATTTTGATGCCAATACCTTTGTACTTTTACTCAAGTAACATAGCACTGGTTCAGCTGGAAGTTAGATGCCCCATTCTGTGTGTAGTGTCTTCTCATCACATACAGCCATTTTGTCAACTGAACTGATAGCATAGCGGTTAGTCAGATGTGTCTGAAAGGTGAGAGGACGGGGTACGAATCCAGCTTGGGTTCCATAGAATCTTGGGGAAAATGATGAAGTGTTTTCTTTTTACTGTACTGGAGTATTAGTGCCCTTTCACTTACTACTCCACAACGCCTGCAAAGGCAAATAGTGTACTTTTACTCCACTACTACAATTATTTGAAAACTTTAGTTACTCTGCAGATATAAATTGTTATATAATAAAACATACCTATTAACCACTTTAGCCCTATGTTATACCACAGCCATTTGAAAATAGCCGATCTACAAGCTAGATCGGCTACTTTCAAACATTGTAGAACATTAGCTTTTGGTAAGTATATTTAAAAATAAGTACATATAAAATAGAGTATTTTTATATTGTGGTATTGCTACTTTTACTTAAGTAAAATGTCTGTGCACTTCTTCCACCATGAAACACAGTTGTGTTTAAAGAAATAATTGCTACTTTCAAAGCCCACTGAGTGCAATTTACCAAAATACTTCTTGATAATATAACCCATACAATTATTTGTTTCACTTCTCAACAAGTTCAGCTTCAATTGCAGCCTCTGTTGACTGGAAGCAGCCCTGTCTCAAATAGACACAACATGCCTGTGTCTGGGCATTAGTTGCTCTCTACCGCCATCTAGTGGCACCACAGAGAAAAAAGCGGTACCGCAAAAGTAGGTGGTACCAGAGAGGCGCCAGAGGGGTGCCACTCTGAAGGTACAACCACTGTATATATATATATATACAGTTATATAGCCAAGGCTGAGTGGATCATCAAGGACATTCATCACCCCAGCCACAAACTGTTCACACCTCTGCTGTGACCACGGCCAGGCAAGCGATACCAGAGTATCATAAGCCATGGCTAGGATAACACCATGGCTTCTGAACTATTGGTGGCTCTCAGCTGTAATCCTGTGGTGTGGCAGTAAAGTTGATTGTGATTCTGACACAGTGCTTTGACAACGAAAGTAAATGAGACTGATGTTGAATCACCAATATCTGCACCTAGAAAGGTTCCCGCATATTGTTAACAAACTTTTAAACTATCCATTGTAAATGTGGAATGAATAAACATTTTTTATTTGAAGCTATTTTTCTGATAACTCAAAACTGTCTGGGCCGTATATATCTGCCTGTTGCCCAGGTCTGCAGGCCTTTCTCTTGCCGTATGATAAGCTGTAAGCTCATCGGAAATCTCTGTCAATACTAGACAGAGCTAGTGTGTTCACCTAACAGGGGGGCGGGCCGAGAGATCATCAAAGGCCCAGACAGTCCACACTGTGGTATGTTTACCAAATACTCCTTCTTATCTCAGCTGCACAGACAATTGTTTAGTCGATCCATGTCATTTAGAGCCTGAATGCGAGAGTAAATAGTTCCGTAACAGTATGCCAACAATGAACAGCTCAGACCACGCCGTTGCACTAGTCAGATGACTCGCATTAATGCAGCGGTTCCCATATTTTTCCTTGCCAAGAACCCCCAAATAGCCATAAATATTCCCACACATACTGTATAGTCAGTCTATTGCAAAAATATAAATAGAGAAAATGGCTGAACTACAAGCTCGCAACTCGCTGTGAGATTGTAGATCTCCTATTGCCAGCACTTTATGAATGAAATTTGAATTGAATACAGTGTATACTGTATATTAGATTGCAGTGCATATCACAAGCCTTGGACACGGCAACAGTATCATACTGTGTGCTATACTGTAAGTAGAGCAGGTGATGGTAACCCAGTGGTTCTCAAACTTTTTCATATCATATCAACCCCCCCCCCCCCCCCCCCCAATGAATATGTATTTGGCTGCGGACCCCCATCTGAAAAGATTTTTGGCCAGGGCCCCCCATACAAGGAAAACATTTTTTCAAAAAATTCAAATTCAAGATTTTGGGGAAAAAAGCACATCTACAAGCTCACAACATTGTGTGCTTGTAGATGTGCTATTTTCAAATATCCAATGTATGTATATAGGGTTAAAGTGGTTAAACTGATTCTGATGCTACTGTATAGTATATTAACACATTTAGCTGGGCCCCCCCAGGAACCCCCTGGAGGACCCCTGCTGGTCCCCTAACCCCACTTTGAGAACCACTGCAGTATCCTACTAGAACGCAGTGAAGCGAGCCTCTCATTACAGCCAGCCAGTGAAGCAGAGCTAAACATTCACCTGTGCATCTGGGTTGTCTCTGTTATATCTCAGATATATCAGCTAAGGGTTCAGATCAAAGCCTTGTGTTTATTTTAAAAGACAAGGGAAGCATTACAAACAAATTTGAAAATTAAAGGTAGGGTAAGTGATATTTTTTGGTTAAACATGTTTTTTGTTAAAAGGTTAAAGCACTA
Source organism: Gymnoscopelus microlampas (assembly GCF_963454915.1). Lineage (NCBI taxonomy): Eukaryota > Metazoa > Chordata > Actinopteri > Myctophiformes > Myctophidae > Gymnoscopelus > Gymnoscopelus microlampas. The sequence goes on along the minus strand of NC_139956.1, from coordinate 21,996,005 downwards.
TATTGTGATAGTAAACATGCTCAGCCAGTAACAGAGGTCTCCTAGTCTCTCCAGCACTTTAAGGAAAAATTCAGGTGGGTGACCAATCATCAGCCAATCAGGAAAGACTACCCATTTATCAGCTTACATGTTATAGTGTTCCAGTTCAAAATGTGTCGGCTCATTTCTTTATGTCATCACTTTCAATTTTACTTGTTTAAGCTGTATCCTGTGCGAGTTCTCTCTCCTGATTGGATAAAATATGTATCCCGACCTGAAAATGCTTTTTCTGCCGGAGAGATAGGGAGACTCCTTTTACTGAACAAACATTCTAGTGCTATCAGAATACGGTTTAACACTTATTTTAACCAAAAATAATATCACTTACCCTACCTTTAACATGTTTGTATGTAGAATCCTACAGAGGCGTTTTGATGTAATGACGTTAATATAGTTTAGACTTTGTGATGGTCAGCAACATTGGACAGCCTATTTGATGCATGTAATCAAACAAGTTAACGTCACAACTGTGGTGGAACAGCAGTTCCGTTGTCACTAGACCTTATAGCGCCGCAAGTCGGCGCATTGATGTGCCGACTGATGTGCACATCAAAGCAGTGCGCTTGTAGAACTAATTAATGCTTTACATCCAGTGTGAGAATGCCTGAAGGTCACTTTGAGAAACAGAATCAGTGTGTAACGCTTCTATAGTCTTGGGTTAACTAGTCCATACGTGGCGATGTGTGCAGCCAAACTATATGCAGACTTTTGGGCTATGCGGTTCGTATGCATACCAGTAGTTTAAGTTTTGGAGAATGATTTAATCCTGTTGGCGTGTGGTGTGGTGTGTGACCAGGGGCGTCGTTACGCGGGGGCTTCGGTGGCTATAGCCACCAATGTTTTATCCAAAGCCATCAATAAAAATAAAAAAGTGTTTTATTTTTTTTTAATTATATATCTATAACCCTAACCTAACCCTACCCTTAACCCTAAAACCGAAATAAAGTAACAAAAAACGGGGGGAAAAGTACCCAAATCCGCCCAAATCCATTGCCTGGGGGGCTGAGCCCCAACCTAGTAGAGACCTAGCAACGCGTCTGTGTGTGACAGTGACAACCCAGTCATTTACGACCCGACGTGGAATCGTTACCACCCACCCACCATTAGACGTTGATGTTTACGCTGTTTCAGCTAAGCTACATGTATGTGTGCAAATAACACAACCTGGATTCGAACATTGCACGTGTCAGTCTGCGTGCTAGTGCTATGGACTCTGGGTCACTGGTGTCATTTCTCTTACTTTACTGTAACTGTTCTGTCTCCTGTACCATGTCTACTTGTCTTGTATTGTATTGATATGTCTGTTTTTGTATGGATAGTTTAATCACCACTTTTTAACAGCCTGCTCAGGGATTACAGATGAAAATTAGCTGGCTAACTCTGGCTCATTTACGTGGACGTGAAAACGGGCATGATTAATGTGTTTAAAATATCCAAAGCGCCCTCCCGCTCATGGAACGTGTGTGGATTACACACGTTCTATGAAAATGAAAGTCCTTTATAAGTTTGCAGCGCCTGTGTATTATGTCGTTGTCTGTGTGGCTGTGTGTGTGTGTAGTGGCTAGAGATCCCATAGACTGCAGGGCTGTAACCATGACAAGATAGCCCGAACTCTGAATCTTCAGTGTTTCACAGAAACGCTAATAAACAGCTTACATTTTAGGAAAGTGAAAAACGGGCTTCCTCACTGTCGGCATATGCTAATGGTCAATGCCCGGGTGCAAGTTCAGATCAATTGACAAACTGACGGACAGAGGTTTCCTGTTAGTTGAATTTGTCCTAAACAGATAGTGACACACATTTTGTATAAACATCCCATGACTCCCATAATTTATATATTTCCAATTGCCCCCCTCCCCCTCCCCTGCCCCCAGACCCCCCCGGTGCCCCCTGGAGGGCGTGTCCCCCACTTTAAAAAGCACTGCTCTAACGCCTCACCCATCCGTAAACTCACAAGTGGACTCATCCAAGGGTTTCAGTTATTCAGCTATTTATCTGCCGAACGACATGTTTACACATCGATTTTGCTTGAGTCAGAAATCTTAAACAGCCTTCAAATCTCTACTTTCAAGGTTGTTACATCTTGTGCACAGATATATAAGAGGAAAAAAAACATTTTTGTTCGGCTTCCCTCAAACAATATAGCGGCATAAAGAGAAAAAGAAAAACAAGAGGGGGAAAAAAATGAATTCAATTGTTTTATACTAATAGGATAATAAAAACAGATCAGTGTATGTACAATGTATATGAGGGGCATCTTATATACAGCATCAGCATTTATCAGTAGCTTGCCACAGTGTATAAACAACACCACGATACCGTCTATATACAAGAGTTTAGCTAGGAACAGTTTACCCTTTTAAGGTGCAAAACAAGACAACTAAGTACACTTATCTTGTGAGCATAAAATGCAGACTCTGGTGTAGCATTAGTGAGCCACATTAGTGTGCTGATTACTGAGCTGACTTTACACATTATGACACCAAACAGCAGAGGCTCCTTTCATGTTTGTCCAAGGCAGAGAGAACCGGTTTGTCCTTGGCTTCATCACTGAGATGAAAGTGAAATCCAGCGACTATAACAGAAATGCTGGAGTGGTTGTAATGATGCTGCTTAAAACCATTAAGATTGGGAAAGCATCTGTCATTTTAGATTTTAAACCTCTTTAACTATTATCTTATACTTTGGCTATTCAAAAATAGCAGATATACAAGCTCATGAAAAATCATGAAAATGTGTGCAAATTTAAATATTTTTAAAGTGAAAATGTTTTACTCAAATCTTTGCTTCTGGGGATTCTACAGATGTCTTCTAAATCCTAACAGTTTAAACTTGTGTTGCTATAATATCAGTGGTTCTCAAACTTTTTCATGTCAAGGGCCCCCAAAATGACATGTATTTGTCTGGAACCCCCCATCTCACAATATTTTGTTCCAGGGACCCCCAGAAGCAAAACTTTGAGTTAAAAATGTATATATGTAGATATACAAGCTCATACATAGCGCGGTACTCTGTGCCACGCTATGTATGAGCTTGTATATCTGCTATTTTTTAATAGCCAAAGAAATCTAAAGTGACACAGATGCGTTCCCGGATTGAATGGGTTCTCAGTGGTTCTCAAACATTTGGACCCCTATCTAACAAATAAGAGAAGATATGTGTGCAGATGTAGCAGATGTGACGCATTTGTGAGTTATTAGATATTTTTGAATAGCTGAAACATAAACAGTGGTAAAAAAAAATAAGTTCAGTGGGGGACCCCCTGAAACCCCTTCAAGGACCCCTGGTGGGTCCCCGCACCCCACTTTGAGGACCACTGGTTTAAATCATGAGAGGGACAGTTCTTCCATTTCTCTATTTTCAAGGGTCACACCATATCGTTGCTGTCGGGCAGAAACCTCTTATATCCATATTCTAACTTTTTGTGTTTTTTCGTAAATTAACGCCCTTCTTGATCACACTACAGCAGGGGTTTTCAACCGGTGGTTTGCAGGTCGTCCCTGGCCATGCATTTAAAGCCTTTTTTTTTTTAAACTTTAAAAGTTCTTACTGTATTGTATGTGTGATATGAAATGTGAGCTTACCATAATCACAGTAATCCTTAATCATATTCCATCATATTCAAACAAAATCACTGTATTTTATTAGATATTATATTGATATTATAGCTCAATTTTCTCCAGCTCCCTGTGGTGCATGAACCCCCCCCCCCCACACTTGTGTGGGGTGGGGGGGGACCCACCACGCACAATAGTGGTGGTCCCCAGGTTGCTCTTAGTCAGGATGGTGGTCCCTGGGTCAAAATCAGTTGAAAACCCCTGCACTACAGCGTCACACAGAAGCATCAAAAGTAGCAGATTTATAAGAGATGTGTTTCAAGCTTGTAGATCTGCTACTTTCGCTATTTTTTTAAATTCGAAATCCTGAAAAGTAACAGTTTTGGACATATGAGGTTTCCACCCGACAGAGACGATATGGGAGACACGTCGGTGAGAAGAAATTGTGGTCAAAGGTTCAGATTCAGCGACCGTGATGCTCGTGCCATTTGTATGCAAAAGGAAGAAGGAAGAGCTACTCACACATGCATGCACACGCGGTCACATGCACGTGGACAGGTTTTGAAGCCATCTGCTTCAGAGGTATGAACCAAAGAGAGTGTGTGCGTGTGCGTGTGCGTGCGCGTGCGCGTGCGCGTGCGCGTGCGCGTGTGCCTGTGCGTGTGTAGTGCATCTAATTCATCCTAGCATATCAGTGACCTATTCTCTCTTACTTTCTCACTCTGACACACACACACACACACACACACACACACACACACACACACACACACACACACACACACACACACACACACACACACACACACACACACACACACACACACCGTTCCCAGCTGTGAGTTCTGAGCACACAAAGAGCGTCCATCATTCATCATTGGAGCTCACTTACAAGCTGTCAGACACAGTCCCATTCAGTCATACATCACAGCAGACTAGCACACATCACCCAAATGAGCTGCTCAGCATCCACCTGCACAGGGAAATAATACAGAGTGTTCATTTAACCCAGTAAGACCCGAGGCCGATTCTACAAATGCCTTCCAAATCAGTAGTTCTCAAAATTTTTCACGCCAAGGACCCCCAAATTGGTATACATTTGGCCGTGGACCCCCATCTGAACATGTTTTGTGCCAGGGACCCCCAGAAGAGAAGAAAATTCAAGATTTTTTTTTAAAATAGCAGATGTACAAGCTTGCAGCGTGGCACAAAGTGACGCGCTGTGAGCTCGTATATCTCCTATGTTTTAGGAGAACGCAAAAATTTCACACAGATGCTTTCCCGGGTTTTAATGGGTTAACTGGGAGACGGACGATCACTCTGGGCCGCACAATTTTCTCTCATGCTGCGTTCACACTGCCCGGTGTCCAAAAAGCTACAAAACAACCATGCGTGGCCTGCTACATTGCTTATTTATGTGCTTTGTTATTTTTGCGACTTTGATTTACTTATCTTTCAATATGGGAACCCAGATCTAACTGAAAATAAAAAACAGCGACTCTGCTGTTTGTTCTATCTCAGTTAGCTCTGGGCAGAAGAAAACGCAGCACACGTGCGCAAGGAAACCGGGTTTTGGTCTGCCTTCACCGCTCCACTTCCCGTGGTGCGACTATGTTTTCATTCCCACTAACAATATTTTTACACGGAACACTAACGCCACTTCTCCCAGAGAACATGGATCGTTTTGGTTATAAGCTCACTTGTTTCTATGATGAAAGAGCAAGTTAAAATGTGAATATCTTTCCGTGGTTTTGTCTGCTCCGCGGACGCTATTGTTAAATTAGTTTCGGTTAGTTTCGAGGGGGGAAGGGTCGACGGACGCGTGAATCCCGCCCACTACATTTGATTGGGTAAAGCGCGGCCTGCTTCCTGATCTGATAGCACGCCCACTTGAAACCAATGCGCACGGGTTGTCAACACGGCTACCGACAGATTCAAACGTAGAGCAGAATCTGTTCTTGAGAGATTTACTTATCTTTTGGCACCATCAAAAGCTAGACTGCTCAAAGAACTCGATGTATCCTAAACGATGAAAACGACTGACGACTGCTGCTCAAAGCGGCAAGTCAACGAGAGTGAGCAATTATCTGTAACTTGGTAACTTCACTCTATGGAGTGAATGGAACTATTCTTTTCAGCACCATGGACAGCGGAGGAGGCTCGGCCTGAGAGAGAAGGAAAATGAGAGATGCATGTTTCAGTTGAAATAGGTTATTCAATAATGTCAACCAACTAGCTTTTCAAAATAATGGTACAGTATGTGCAGACAACAGCATACACACTACAGTTTGTTGTTTAACGTTAGCTTACCGCTATTCATTCAGTAGAGCTACAATCACCTGGTTATCTCAGAAACAGCCTGTCTGTGTGAATTCCTTCTTGGATGCCAATGAACCACTCAAATCTTATAACTACTAGTTGACCGCGGTTCCCCAGGGCTCTATAGTAGGTCCGCTAGTGTTTCCCTCTCCACCAAATCTCTTCGCCAATCTACAATCTCACATCCTGTTTTGAACTTGTAGATCGGATATTTTGGACAAATGTTTGCCCCCAGAATAGGGATGCTAGTGCTTAATGTGGATAAATCAGCTGGCTTTTCCTTGGATGCAACAAGTCCTCACATGTTGGCATAGAGGCCCTGAATCCCAGTCCATGTCGCAATTGCAATCAACACTGTTGGCATACTGTAGCCCCAAGAGGACGTGAGAAACATACTGTGGCACTAATTGGAGTGAAGGCCATTTTCAAACGTGCGAGCCACAACAAACGCCAAGTCTGATAATAGTGATTCATTGATTGACATTTTTTATTAATAAAAATGCATATATATGATTGCTGTCGGGCAGAAATCTTGTATCTCCATATATCAACTTTTTATGTTTTTTTGTGTCAAGCGAAAGTGTTAAATAAATAGCTGATCTACAAGCTAGCGATGCGAGTACGACGCGGCGTGTGCTTGTAGATCGGGTGTTTTCACTATTTCCTTCCATTTCCTGAAAAGTTACGGTTCTGGACGTACAGTAGACAAGGTTTCCACCTGACACCGACGACATATTTGTGCATATCTGTCAAAAGGATGAAACACAAACAAAGCTGAAGTGCTTTTTTTCCATTGTGGTATTGCTGCCTACGTTATCAGTCACTGTCTGTCAGGTTAATGCAGAACCAGAACCAATTGTTTTTTTTACCCAATAAGACCTGAGGCCATCTGAAGATTTGTGTTGAAAATGTATTCACTTTCAAGATTTTTCCCAAAATGTTCAAACATAGCAGATGTACAAGCTTGCAGCTTTGTGACGCGCCGTGAGCGTTGGCTATTTTTGAATAGCCACACAAAAATCTGAAATGACTGTCTATTTTGCATCAGTGCACCATGAAACAAATGAGTAGGCTATTGTTCTGAATGTGTGTAAATTATACCAACAGCTGTCATGTAAAGGTGTGTGGGCGAGAGGCAGAGAGAGAGAGAGAGGAAAGCAAAACTGAACAAACGAGAGATTGAGAGTGAAATGACATTACCAAATGAGTTATACAACAGTAGTATGCTCGTATTTGGAAAAAAAATATACCACTCACTCTGAAGGAAAAGGTTTCTATGATTGCGGTCACTCCGGTCAGCTATGTTGTCAATATGTTTTGTGTTATTTTGTGAAATACGGAGAGTATGCTGTTCTGAATTCTGTGACAACAACTGTCACCTGGAGGTGTATGTGCGAAATGTGTGTTTTATGTGTGAGAGAGTTTGTGACAGTGGGAGAAAGGGAATGAAAGCGAGTGAATGAGAGAGACAGACAGAGAGAGAGAGAGAGAGCGAACGAGAAATTATGTTACCGAGGGATTTTTGTCACTTGATTGTGCTGTTTTTGAGTAAGTTGTACAACTGTTTAGCATACTCTCTTTATTTGGAAAAACATTGTGCTCCATGGTTTAAAAGTTCTCAGTCATTTAGATTCCATAGAAGCCAGCATGTCTTCTCTGGAAGCATGTCATGCACCGAAAGCAATAGGCTATATAAGCTCACGTTTCGGTTATTGGTATAAGATTAAAGAGTATTTGAAGCAGTCAAACGAGCAATAGAATACATGTTCAATCTTCCAATGCTAATGGTCTGGGATATTTCATAAAAGCAAAGGTTAAAGGGATAGTTCACCCCAAAAAAAATGTTTTTATCGATTAGTCACCCCATGGAGACTTGAATTTATGGATATTTTTTTGTTTTTGTTGCATTCCTGAGCCAATAATTTGATGACCAGCAGACCGGTAGGCAGCGGTTCCGGTAGGAAACACAAAGGAGACTCTTTTTGTTTCCTCCAGGAACCACTGCCAGTAATCAAATTATTGGCTTAGGACAAAAACAAAAAAATATCCATGAATTCAAGTCTCCATGGGGTGACTAATCAATAGGGAAAAAAGTCATTTTGGGGGTGAACTATCCCCTTTAAAGCCTCAATCTGCAATTTCTTCAACTGGTTGTATGGCTACTCTGGGCTCTCTCTCACAAACACACAGCAATTCCCTCCCTCTCCGCTCCATTAGCAATTTAGAAATTAACATGATATACGATGATAATTAAAAAGGGCTGAGCTAAAAAGGTGTTAAAGCTGTATACTAATTATTTACACCAGGGCTCCAGAGTGCCACTATTCAGACACACTCTGGGATGGGTCAATATGGAGCTGGACTCTTTTGACCACTTACAGCTCACTTGCCTTTGAAGATGCCATCGTTTCTTCATGATAGATACTGGTAGCTGACTGCTACTTTTTTACTTTCAGAACCAACATTTTGTCTCTGTCGGGTGTTACTTTTATGGATAAAAAAAAACATTGCAACATTTTCAGATCTACAAGCTCGAAACACGTCGTTTGCAGATCTACTATTTTAGATTTTTGTGTGACGCTGTAGTAAGATGAAGTAGGGCATTCATTTACCAAAAAACACAAAAAGTTAAAATATTAAGATAAGAGGTTTCTACCCGGCAGCAACGATTTGCATTTCTCTTTTATTTAGAATTAGGATTTCAGACCCAATTCAGACACAGTGTTATTTTAGTCTAGCTTACTAATATGATTTTAATTGCCAGTTTTAGTTTCAGTTTTTGTTGACCAGAATGACCTGATGTCAAACATGCACACGCATGCATATTTACAAAAACAAATGTCACCCAAAAAAGATTTTCGCATATGTGTGTGTGTGCCTGCATGCGTGCGTGTGTGTGCCAGCGTGTGCCTGTATGTTCCTGCACGTGTGCGTTTGTGTATGTGTGTGTGGCCCTGGCAAGAAGTGGAGCTAAAGTAAAGCGTTACATAACCAGCATCAAAGTGAACCGCAGTCGGGTAGACCCCTCCCCCACCCCCCACCAACCATCCCAACCCACCCCACCCCGCAATACAGACACAGCAGAATGCAAGAGAGGGAAAGAAATGTGTTCAGAGAGAGAGGGAGAGGATAAAGGAAGGAGAACAAGAGAGGGTGTGGAGAAAAAAAAAACCTCATTAAGGAACACAACAACAACAAACAGACTCATCACGTTAAACCAAAACTCCAGCTGTCAGCCATTCACTCTTTGTTTTTTTTAGGCATACTACTGAATAACCAGCCCTGTCCCCATCCCCATGGTCTAACATTTTTCAAAGCAGTCCAGTAGAATAGACACACCAGGCTCTGCATGCCTGTTTCTTCTTTGACTGTCGTGTACTGTAGGACATTGGTCTCAAAGTGGGGACCCCCAGGGGTGGGGGGGGGGGTGGGGTGGGGTACCAGGGGTCCCCAGCTAGAGTAGTTAACAACTCATAGCGGGGCACTCGGTGCGAACATTTTTGCAAATCTTTGAATATATGTATTTTTAAAGCGAAAATGTGTAACTCAAATCTTTGCTTTTGGGGGTCCCCTGGCACAAAACATTTTCAGATGGGGGTCCGAGGCCAAATATATATGAAATTGGGGGTACCCTGCACGAAAAAGCTTGGGAACCACTGGTGTAGGAGGTCTGTGATTCACAACGCTCTCTGCTGTCAATATACACACACTGCACACACACACACCTGTCTGCTGTACAGTAGCTCTCTGCTACAGTTGTTGTATGAAAGGGTGTCAATCAAGTTTGTTTTTTGTCTGGGAACGCATCTACAAATGTCTTCTAAATCCTAAGTGGTTTCTGAAAAACGTATGTTGCTATATCAGTGGTGCTCAAACTTTTTCATGTCAAGGACCCCCAAAATGATATGTATTTGGCCGCCGACCCCCATCTCAAAATATTTAGTTCCAGGGACCCCCTCAGAAGCAAATATTTGACACATTTTCACTTTCAAAAATATATTTTTTATAATGTATTGCACACATTTTCACGATTTTTCAAAAAATAGCAGATCTACAAGCTCATAGCGCGGCACTCCGATATTTTTTAAAGCGAACTGTGTCCTTGAGCAAGATGCTGAACCCCTAATTGCTCCCGATGAGCAGGTTGGTGCCTTGCATGCTTTTCTTCGCCATCGGTGTGTGTGTGTGTGTGTGTGTGTGTGTGTGTGTGTGTGTGTGTGTGTGTGTGTGTGTGTGTGTGTGTGTGTGTGTGTGTGTGTGTGTGTGTGTGTGTGTGTGTGTGTGTGTGTGTGTGTGTGTGTGTGTGTGTGTGTGTGTGTGTGTGTGTGTGTGTGTGTGTGTGTGAGTGTGTGAATGAAATGTACAATATTTGTAAAGTGTGGCGCTATATAAATGCACCATTTACCATTTCTATATAATTTTGGGGGTCCTTGACATGAAAAGGTTTGAGAACCACTGGTGTGATGCACAGTTTACTGTCTGAGCCAGATCTTCCATCTGCATCTTCTTAGTGACTATTCTATCGATTACTTTTTCGATTAATCAAATAACGAGAAGCTTTTTTGTATTTAAATACATCGATTAACCCGTTGGTTCTCAAGGTGGGGTCCAGGGGGTCTTTGGAAGATTTCTGCCTATAATAACATGCCCAAAATAGGGATCTATTATTGATTATCGATTCTAAATCATTTTTTATAATCAATTAAATGAATCAATTTGATTAACTGTTGCACTACTATTCTGCATGTCGCAGCTGGTCTCTTTGTAGACATGCCTGATTGGTACAGTGTTTTTGCTGCCACAGCAAGGTTTTGCATGTTTGCTTGTGTTTGTGTATGTTTGCCAACAAGATCATTTTAGAATAGATCTGCAAACTTTTTTTAAACCTTCTTGCATTTTTTTTGTTGGAATTATCAGTAGGCTGTGAAGAGATGATTCACTTTGAGTCGAAGATTTCTCAGGTCAAGGTCACAATCAATGATATAGTAAAAATAGAGAACGTATGGGAGGATTTTCATTAAACTTTGTAGGAATTACTAATTGGCTCCCGGAAGAGATCATTAATTTTCGGTCAAAGGTTCCAAGGTCAAGGTCATATATTGAAATTGTGAACGGATGGGCTGATTTTCATGAAACTTTCTAAAGTGAAGAGGTGTATTTTCTGTATCAGCCAAGCAACAAGAGCATCCATCCCCCTTACAAACTTTATATGAATCATCAGTAGGATTTGGGTCGAAAAGGTCAAGAACACGAGCCGCTGAACAAGAGATGTTGTTACAAGTCTTTTGTGGTCTCCCCCACTCACATACAAACTACAGGTAATTGCCATGTTAGCTGAGTGGCTGTTACGGATGTTTTTCTTCCCTTTGTGTGCTTCTGTGTAACTCTGTAAATATGGATACACTTCCTAGAGATGGGCCTGTTGGGAGTAAGACTACTCACCAATTGGCAGGCATTAAGTACGACGGACTGATTGATCAAAGCTAATTGGCTGTCATTTTAACTTCAAGCCCCTCCCTTCCTGCTTATCGTATAGCTGTCGTGCAGAAACCTTGTATCTCCATATTTCAACTTTTTATGTTTTTTGGGTAAATTAATGTCCGACTTCATCATGCGAGAGTGTTGCACGAAAGTAGTGAAAATAGGCGATCTACAAGCTCACAACGGGTCGCATCGTGACGCATTGTGAGCTTGTAGATATTTTCGTCTATTTTCAATATTTTAAAACGTTTCTTTGAAATAATAATTAAAAAAAGGAACGGTTTTGGTTTTGGACATACAAGTTTTCCGCCTGGCAACGACATTACAAGCTTCCCAATCAGTGGGAGTGTCAATGAAATCAAAGATAATTGGATAACATTTCACTACAACCCCCTCGCTTCCTGGTTGTGAGCCTATTCGATGGCGACTATACAGTGACTGACTGACGGGTGTGTGAGAGAGAGGTGGCGACCCTCATGCATAATTCAACCAATCGCAGCTGCGGGTGCCATTTCCTCCTCGCTGCTAATCACTGCTTTGGACAGGACGACGAGCCTACTTCCAGTGCAAGATAGTATGTTTACGCAAGTACTGTACTTAAGTACAATTTTGAGGTACTTTTACTTTACCTGAGTGTTTCCATTTTTCAATACCTTATGCTTCCTCTACTCCATTTCAATGTTGAAAGAACATTGAAATGGGACATTATGCATAATAAGTGCTTTTCCTTTTTCTACTTTATAAGAACATTTTGAAGCCAATACGTTTGTACTCAAGTCAAATTTTGTATACGGGCCTTTTACTTGTAACAGAGTATTTTTACACTTTTTTATTGATACTGATACTTACAAAGTAAGTAACACATCTTGAGTACTTCCTCCACCGCTGTACTCCACCATCAACAAACTTGCTGCGACAACAAAGAGAAGAAAAGTGACGCCATCCCTGTTAATGTCAATTCAGTTAAATTCAAATGAGCTTCATTAGCATATGAGAAAACACTTGTTTACCTTGCCAAAGCAATTGTCAAAAAAAACAATCAAAACTACGAAATGCATGTACAATTAAAGGGAATAAAGAAATGTGTAAACAGAGCTATGCCACATTTCAACTTGGGAAAAACTAGCTTACAAATCCACACAAATGTCCATTTGTTACATATGTGGGCAAGGGTAGCTTGGTATACCACTGCCGTTTTTCAGTCTCTATTGCTCCCTTCCACCCCTGTATCTTTCTCCTTCTCTCTGCCAGTCCTTAATTTACCAAAAACAGCCAGTGGGCAAATGGAGATTAAATTACCTTCACCCTTTACCTGCACTCCTCAATGCACAATTAGCATCACACTAACTTGTCATTTCAAATTGACATACTGCTGTTGTGCTTTGTAATTATTTACTCGCCTGGGGAATAGTTCTCTGGTTTAGCACTAAATAATGATATTCGCGCGCACACACACACACACACACACACACACACACACACACACACACACACACACACACACACACACACACACACACACACACACACACACACACACACACACACACACACACACACACACACAACCTGCAGCTGACTTATTTTATCTACGTGTTTTAATGCTTTTTTCTTTACCGTTACAGGGTCATTGTCCTCCTCAGCTCTAGTGGCTGACTAATGACGGTGTCACTCTGTTCTCTGTTTATCTAAAGAGGTCTCTAATTGGTTAACACTGTGCATTAACCCTTTAAAAAGGAGAGGTGGGAATAACATCGTCCATGTCACAAATAACCAGCTGACATCCATGTTTCACTGCACAAATGGCAATTTTTCTTTGGGGCGAGGGGTTTTCCCGTTGGTGTTCATTCAGACCGCCGCTGTTTTTCCCCACAAGGTTCCAACGTTTAATTTAAACTCCGGTTTTGTCTTGCCACAACTCTTTGCTCTGAACTAGGCTTTAGGGTGTCCTGTTCGTTGCCTGTTTTGCCTTTCCTGGTTTTTCCCTGGTCATGAGCGGGTGAGGGGGGAGATGAAGGGGATGTCCTGTTTTTCAAACCACAGGGGTTCATTCCTTGCCCCCCTCAGCCCCCTTTCAACTGGAAAGCCAAACGCAGCGGACCACTGTGAAGAGAGAGTGAGAGTGTGAGTGTGTGTGTCAGAGAGAGAAAAGGGAGACGCTGTAAGCAATAAACAGGAGCAGCCATTTTCCAGGGAACCGCATCCAGAACGTCTCACCTGGGTTCTCTTTGATCTTGTGTCTTTTCTTGTGATAAATCTGTGTCTGTGATGCCTTTTGTTTTTGTCCTCTTTTTAAAAACAAAGAAAGAAAGAAACTGAACAATAAGAAAGATACGTGAACTTTACTAATTTGTTCTTTTTTGCTCTTGCTTCTTTTCTTTTTTTGATATTCTTGTTTTTTTTTTCTTCTTCTTTTCTTTTTTTCTTTTTTCGTTTTTTGCCAGTAATCTTTTTTGAATTTTCTCTTTTCTCTTTTTCCCCCTTTTTTGTCTTAACCCTAGGTCCACTCACAAAAAAACACGATGAATCTTCAATGAACAAGCCTCGGGACGAAGGTATTTTTGTTGCATGTTTTTCCCTTTTTTCTTGTTTTGGAAGTCTTTTTGGGGATACACACACACACACACGCACACGCACACGCACACACGTACATACATGCATTACACACACACACGCACGCGCGCACACAAACACACACACACACACACACACACACACACACACACACATACACATACACATACACATACACATACACACACACTTACACACACACATACATTTTAGGACGGCAATTTATAAATGCCATTTTTGCCATTCTTTTGCCATTTTTAACTCTAACCCTAAAGCCTGAATATACTTAGTTGTGTGCCTGTGTCACGCAACTAAATATAAATCAGGCATAACTCCAACTCTACCCCCTAAACCTAACCTCTAAATGCCTAACTCTAACCCTAACCTCAATCTTTTCCTCTTTTAATCATAAAATCAACCATTTCCCTGGTGAGGAAAATGGTCCTCATAATGTATTGTATGTATTTCTCAAATTCCACTATACTTGTTGTGAGGACATTTGGCCCTCACAAGTATAGAATTACAAGTACACACACACACACACACGCACGCACAAATACGCATACCGTATATCTCTGAGAATTGGTGCCTTGGTGATATGAGTGTCATTGTAAGTGTGTGTGTGTGCTACATGCTGGGTCACCAGCCTTACATATGAGTCTGAGTCATAACAGGTTGATGGTATCCAAACGCGGCGTTCGTGTTAATGTCATCTCAACTCTGTGCTCCGAAGCCGGTCCATTAATGGACTACAGTAGCAAAGACGGCCTCGAACAACAACGTCGTCGTCATCATCATCATCATCATCATTAGTGTCACCATGGTCATCACCGTGTCCTTCAAAGACACAACGGAGGCCGGCTAACAGTGTTTGTTCTTTAAACAGCACTGTCGTGGGTGAGGGTTCAGGGGTTCAGGGTTGTTTAGCAGCAGAGAGAGCTTGTCGAGAGCCACTTCACACGACGCGCTGACATTGTCACGTAGCTCAATCCCGCTGTTCAAGGATGAAATTGCTATTGAGTAAAGGACCCATCCCCGTACCTGGCCCGCCTGCCCCGCAATCCAAGTCGATGATCATACAGTAACGTCACATTGGAGGGAGCATGAATCGGGGGGGGGGGGGGGACATCCGAGGACACTGACTCTCCCACTTGAGGGATTTGGGGCCATAAGAACTCGGTAGAATAAAGGACATGCCAACTCCTAGCTTTGTTATTACCTTAGTCCCTGCCTCCCAGTACATACATAACACAAGCTCACCCATTTGTCCTCTTATCTTGGCATCGTGTTCTTTGGGCTTGGAGCAGGAGGAGAAATAATAAAGGTAAAGCTGACTGATGATATTTCTGATACACATTTTTTCCCCATTCTAGTTTTTTTTTGTAGGTCTGTACAGAGCAGGTGAAACCTTTATCCGTCCTTTGTGATGTTCTTTGATTCGGAGATAGGCTATTTTTGAAGCTGGGCGTCGGCAGGGAGGTTTGAGACAGGAAGATTTTCTTGGTGATGAAACCTGCTGGCACAGGCGTGACTTTTCGAAGCTGCTGTAGTCTTAGAGCCCCCCCCCCCTTTCTCTTACACTACACCTGGGGTCCCTTATGGATCTGTAACTCTGAGTGTTCCATTTGCTCATTCTCAGAGTTAAATTAACACTGAGGATTTTACAGTGGGGTCCCAGTGATGAAAATAATGGTATCAAATAGGGGGCCTTCTTATGAAAAAGGTTGAGAATAGGGGTGTGCCGATATATCGTCCCACGATATATCGCGATACGTTTTCGTGACGATATGATCGTTTTGGAAAAAAAAAATCATTTTGAAAAAACTACAATAATAATAATCAGGCATGCAAACAGCCCCGAAAAGGGTGAAAAGGGTGACAACATGTTGTTGTTTTTTCGTGTCAGGTGTCAAACTATTGCCCCATTTGGATTCAAAACGGCTATTGTAGCTGAAAAGCTACAAGTTTGCATACGTCTGAATAATGCAAAAACAGAATTATTTGTTTGCATTTGCTTTTTTTCTCCCCCATATATTTTCATAATAAAAAAGTGGGTATCGTATCGAAATCGTATCGAAGTTGTGAGCCAAATATCGTATCGTATCGTTTGGTGAAATTAGTGTATCGGCACACCCCTAGTTGAGAACCATTTCTTTAACTACAGCTGTCATGCGTCATCATCACAAGATCACATTTTAGTTCATCGCAGAACACTAATCGCCATTGTGTCATGGTGTATGATGTCATTCATCACAAAACGAGACATCGTCTAATAACGATTGACGTCACTCTTGCCCAAATATGGAGGAAGTCAGGAAGTTGAATCTGGGATTATGAAGTCACGAAATGTGACGAATGTTCACACAAAGACATTAATTATTCGCAATGTGTGGAAAATGTTCCGGAGTTTACTTCCTTGGCAGCGTGCATACATTTAGTACTGATCGCACACACAAAAGCACAGTGAGTGGGTGCATCATACAGAAAACACAGCACCCAACTTCACCTAAGAGACCAAGGAGAAACGTCTCAGTTCACAGTACTGGAAAAGAACTAGATAAATACTGTACAATATGGTAGACAGGCACGTTTTTGGGCAACCAAAACAAACAGTGAAAATGCCAAAATACAGCGAGAGGGCAGTGTGTTTCTGCAGGTAAACACCACCACCCTACTCCAGAAATGATGGGTAAAATACAATATTTATTGTTTTGTTATGTAAACACAGGAACAAGTCACATACCATGCCTTTAAAGATAACATGACCTTTTGGTTAACCGTGTGGAGTGAAAATCGCCGGGAAAAACACAACCAACTTCAACCAATATGTTCAGATGAGTCATCCTGAAATGCATGCAAAGGCATGTACACAAGCTAAAGTTATTTCAGCTTGTGAACTTAAATACAATACCTGACCTATACTGACAGAATTGCTCATCTTAGATGGTAAATTAAAAAATTTAAAGTCTGGAAATAATAGTGTAAAGTTCAGTGGTGTAAAGTAACTAAGTACATTTACTAAAGTACTGTACTTAAGTACAATTTTGAGGTACTACTTTTACTTTAATGCAGTATTTCCAATGTAAATTACTTTTCTTCTACTACACTACATCTCAGAGGCAAATATTGTACTTTTACTCCACTACAATTATTTGAAAACTTTTGTTACTAGTTACTTTGCAGATATAAATGATTACATTATAAAACATACATTAACCAATTTAGCCCTATTTTATACATTAACCAATTTAGCCCTATTTTATACCTATAAGCTTGTTGATCTGCTATTTTCAAACATTTACTTTTACTTTTGGTACTTTAAGTACATTTTGATACCAATACTTGTATACTTTTACTCAAGTAAATTCAGAATTCCGGACTTTTACCTGTAACAGAGTACTTCTACATTGCAGTATTGATACTTTTACTTAAGTAAAACATTTGAATAGTTATTTTTTCACTGGTAAAGTTTCACTCTCTCAAATTGAAATAAATATCCACTAAGAAAAAAGAAAGCACGTTTGAAAGAATGTAGTTATACTTGATGTTAGATATGACTGGAGAAAGAGGCGGAAAGACAACTTTGATCAGTGTATTTTGTGTTCATGTGTGTGTATGAGTCAGAGAAGGGAGTGTAGGGAGAGAAAGAGAAAAATCAGAGAACAAAAGTTGTTTTGTTCTCCCCTTATTCACCCTTAGAGATACAGCAGTCCTCCAATAACATGGATGATCATGGAACAAGTGCAAATCGTCTCTGTCCAAAACTGTTACTTTTCAGGATTCAAATGAAAAAGATTGCAGAAGTAGCAGATCTACAAGCTCAAAACGTGTCGCGAAAGTCGCGTTTCAAGCTGTGTACATCTGCTACTTTTGATGCTTTTGTGTGACACTGTAGTGCAAACACAAAAAGTTAGAATATGGAGATAAGAGGTTTCTAGTCGACAGCAACGATATAAAGCTGCATCCCAGCATACCCTCTGTACCGCTGCAGCCATTCTGCTGTGCTTCAAAGTACAAAAGTGACTCTAAAGAACAAGAGACCAAAGAGGAGGATGTAGTTAAATGGATTGCGCACACAGGATTTACCAGTCACCACGATTGAAAATTGAGGACTTTATTCTAATTGACACACAGAGAGGAGACTGACTGTTTGAAAGAAAACAAAAATAAGCAGTTTGAAGATGAAAGGCAAAATTTCAAAGAGAGACGTGATATCTTATTCATGGTGAATGCATATAGAGCAGGCCTAATGCTCATTTTGATTGTTGTCTGAGAGGGTCTTTTGAGGAAAAGCAAGGCCATATTGTTATTTCTTTTTTTTAATGAAACTTTGTTTTGTTTGTATTAGATTTTAAGATAGAGAGAAAAGACATATTTCATATTACAATTAAATCTGTGTCTGTATGGCACTTTCGAACCTTAATACCACAATGCGTTGCATTTTAACTATTCTTCCAAGACAGATGTTCAATTTGCTATGGATATCTTTCATTCATTCATTCATTCAAAATGTATTTATTCTCGAAATTACACTGAGTAATTAAACTCATTTGCAGTGTCGTCGAGTAATACAATACGGTGCAAATTCAACAACATCACAGTTTAAACATACATTACATCTGGGAATTGGAAAAGAAAAGTAATCTGTCTGTACGATCGTTGGATAGTTGAATTGGAGAGCTGAAAAGTAGCATAAAGGGGTATGTGCAAGCCTGATTTATTATTCGGGCGCTGAAACTAGCTTGGCCAAAAGGATTTTTTGAAATACGAATGGCTTCCCAGATTGCACTCTAACTAAACGTGGGATTTTCTTTTTGTCTAAAACCAGACAAAAACAAAAACATTTCACATAGCATTTTATTCAAGATTTGCTGTCAAAGTGAACCCTGCTCTGAATGCTAGAATAGGTTTCCGAGGTTTTTTCCCCCCTGCTTTGAAAGCTAGCTGAAAACTTGTGACAGATTTCTTTATAGTCATCTGATCAAAATAAAGTAGGCTTTTAGCGTGAGGGGTCCTTAAAGCCCGGTCCGCACCAAGGAACGATTTGCAATGGAAGGAGTCGCAACTTGCAACCAGTGGTCTGAATTGACTAGTTCAGTGGTTCTCAAAGTGTGGTCCTTGGGGGGGGAGTTCCAGTTAGTCCCCAGTAAAATGTGATAATACAGCATCACAATCATTTTAACCACTTTATCCATTTATACATTGGCTATTAAAAAATAGCAGATCTACAAGCTCACAGTGTGTCATTTCGTGCCGCACTGCAAGCTTGTACATCTTCTATTTTTGAACAATTATTGAAAATTTGAATACTTTTGATAATTATTTTACACAAACACAAATACACAAATAAACACAGACAGACACACAGACACATGGGTTAAAACATAATCCCCCCTTGCCTTTAACCTGGCTAGCGATAATAAGGAGTTTTTTTTATCTGCAAAACAAGCAAAGCTACTCCAGTGAAGTCCCAGAATAAAAATAGAATGCCGGTAGCTGGAAATTAGAATTATAGGCATAATAAGCTTTCAAGGTAACAGCCTAGAAATTTCCCGGCCAGCTTTTCAGTGAATAGTTATAAAATCCTGATATGTCAGAGGGATGTTTTTATTTATCTAATGCCGTCAGTTCCATGAGCACACATTAGGACAGCTCTTATCAACTGGCAATGCATTCAGGGACGGATTTAGACATTTTGAGCCTCCTTTCAGTGCATTTTGTGCCTAGAAATGTGTTATTTATAAAACCGGCACACTGGCCTGGAAATGCAGTTCGCCTGTAATTGTAGTCACCTGTGCCCCTCTCTCGATTATGCCCATACATTTACGGAAGGACCGAGCAAATTAGGGGAGATATGAAAATTGTGGGTGATTACGTGTTCTGCTGGATTTACTTTGGCTCACTTACGTGTAATTTGTGAGGGTTAGATTTGCCTGGAATTTCTACAGGCTACTGTATAATGTATTGTAATTTTGAATATTATATTTGATATTAACTTCATTGTTCAAGAAGACAGATAAGCGATGGATCTAGAAGACGCACTGAGAGAATCAAGAAATAGTCAAAACGTAGCCTATAGATTAAGTAGAGATGCAATAATTACTCGAATAAATCAAGGAGCATAAATGTTGCATTTATATAGCGATCTACAGCGGATGGAACATCACAGCTCATATTTTGTCATGTGCTGCTGTCCCAAGTGAATGTGCTTATGGCCTCATCCATAAGCACAACAGAATAGAACAGGAACAAAATCTATAATCTGTACATTGAAACTATACACACTATAGGATGCCAGGTCTACAAATGACCTGGCATCTGTCTACTTAACATGCTATCTAAATGACATCTTAGCCTTTGCATAAGCCTGGATGGTCGTCAAGGCTACGGCAAATGCTACGGGCTAAGGTGACGTCTGAAGAGGTGAGTCTTCAGATTACGGCGGAGATTGGGAGTGAGTCTGCAGTCCTAACTGCCATTGGGGAGCTCGTTCCACAGTTTGGGAGCCAGAAGGGAGAAGTGTCCCAGATGTTTTAGGGAAGGTTCTGACAGCTTCCCTACGTTAGCTGATCTGAGTGAGCGGGAGCCGGGGTTGTAGGGTTGGATCAGGCTTTGAAGATAGGGGGGGTGCCATACCTTTGGTTGCTTTGTAGGCCAACATCAGTGTTTTGTACTCTGTGCGGGCAGTAACTGGGAGCCAAAGGAGGGAGCAGAGAAGGGGGGAGACATGTGAATATTTTAGCTGGTTGAAGACCAAGCATGCTGCAGCATTCTGGATCATTTGGAGAGGCTTAAGTGCACATGCCGGGAGGCCAGTAAGGAGTTACAGTACTTAACTTGCTGGGCTGACTCCTGGGTGAGGAAGGGTCTGATCCTTCGAATGTTATTGAGTGTAAACCTACAGGATCGAGTGACTGCTGCAAAGTATGTGTGCCTTGAATGAGAGCTGACTGTCCAGGACAACAACAAGGTTCTTGGCCGTTGGAACCGAAGAAATAGTTACAGTAGATCCTGCGTGGGGCAGGACTTAACTGAGAAGAAGAGAACCTCAGTCTTGTCTGGGTTCAAAGGGACAAGACACGGCATATTGCGATGCTTAATTGATTTGATGAGATCGTCTCTGTCAGGTGGACACCTGTCCAAAAACTGTTACTCTTCAGGATTCAAATTCAAAAGTATCAAAAGTGCAGATCTACTCAAGCTCAAGCTTTCGACCTTGCAGATGTGCTACTTTTGTGTGACGCTGTAGTATGATCAAGTAGGGCGTTAATTTACGGAAAAACAGAAAAAGTTAGAATATGGAGATGAGAGGTTTCTGCCCGACAGCAACGATATATATATATATATATATATATATATATATATATATATATATATATATATATATATTTATATTTAAATATTGTTTTAAAAGTGCTTCTTGATTATTCAATTAATAAAAACAAATCTATAGAATAATCGCTAAGACGATATTTGATAGTTGACGCCCTACTAGCAACTCACTTTTTTATGCTTTGTATAAAAAGTTTTACGGAGCATAAAGAAGTGAGTGGAGAGTATACTCAAATTGATTTACTGTGCTTTAGCGTTAGACTGGGCACCGATAGGGGATGTGTGTTAAATTGATAACCAAACATTCCAACTTGCACACAAGAAATCTGAAAAAAAAAAAAGTTGGGTGGATTACAGGATGAACTCTAATGATTTTGGTGACCCCCATGTCCTTTCCACCGCCTTCAGTGAATATATGATACAGTATACCCCCTCCCCCCAATTCTGCCTCTAATAATAAGTTCACATTTTCCATGTATTTTCTTTGAAAACATTGCCACTGAGGTTTGGAACTGGCTCTTTCAGGGCTCCCTCAGGGCTCTCTATACTATAGTTGTGTTTTCGCTTCACAGTGTGATGTGCTGTGAGCTTGTCGATCTGCTATTTTCAGTGAAAGTTTTCCCCAGAATATGGATTGATTGATTTGATTGAATACTTTATTCATAATTGTAAAAAGTACAGATATGCACTTATGCAATAGTGCGAAAAGGATAACACAAAAAGCCCTGAGTATTCAATTCATCAAGACATATAAAGACATAAAATACTATAGAAGAAATCATCAATACTAGGAGCAATAAAAGTATATTTACAGAAAAACTGGAGGAGGGGCGTAATTTATTTTGGCAAGCTAGAAGACTTGTCTAGGTCCAGTTGCAAAGTGCTCTTTTATGGTGGTTTTGAAGGAGGTTAGGAATCACACGTTTTTATTTTATGGCTGTTGGTAGAGCATTCCACATTTTGGTGGCATGATAGTAGAATGAATTCATCCTCATGTTTGTGCCGAATCTTGGGGGGAATGAGATCAGTGGAGCTCACTCTTTTGAAGTAGTTAGACAGGTACATGGGCACTGGTCCCATAGAGTATCTTGAAAACCAGGCCCTTGCAAGTTGCTGTGTGGTTAAATCAGTCGTTCTCAAAGTGGGGTGCTTCGGAGGGTTCCAGGGGGTCCCCAGCTAAATTAGTTTAACCACTTGAATCATGCATACATCAGCTATTTGAAAATAGCCGATCTACAAGCACACAAATATGTGTCGAGCTTGTCGGCTAATTAAAAACAAACTTTGAAAACTTTTTTGACACAAATCTTGTATGGGGGATCCCTGGCACAAAATATTCAGATGGGGAGGAGGTCCGTAGCCAAATACATATTCATTTGGGGGGTCCTTGGCGTGAAAAAGTTTGAGAACCACTGCATTAAATAACAAAATATTCCCAACCTCTGCCGGCCCAAGAAGCTCTGCTCCAGGCAATTCTGAATGTATACCTATTAGGAATAATTTATTCTCTAGAAGAGGACAAAGGAGAGAATGAGCCAGTGTCCTGCTGCGTCCAATCCGTCTTGATGGATTCGTGCGCCGCGGAGGCCAACTCTCTCTGCACCAGGTGGAGGAGAGGAGAGGCCGATAGGACCGCAGAGCATGGTCGCTGTGGAGGCAATATGCTGGGAAAGATTGATAGGACCCACAGGAGGGGGGTGTGTGTGTGTGTGTGTGTGTGTGTGTGTGTGTGTGTGTGTGTGTGTGTGTGTGTGTGTGTGTGTGTGTGTGTGTGTGTGTGTGTGTGTGTGTGTGTGTGTGTGTGTGTGTGTGTGTGTGTGTGTGTGTGTGTGTGTGTGTGTGTGTGTGTGTGTGTGTGTGTGTGTGTGTGTGTGCTGTATATTGCTATACTTCTAAGGGCCAAATGTCCCCACAAGTGCAGTACAATGTGAGAGATTTGTGAGGACACTTTTCCTGGTCCTCACAATAGAAAATGGTTGAGTCATGGTTAAAACAGATTTGGGGAGTCTTAGGCTTGCAATTTAGGAAAAGATTCAGGTCGGGGTTAGAGGTAGGGTTAGACATTTATGTGTTTAGGTTTTTACGGTAGTAGTTATGGCCGATTGTCGTGGAGCGACAAATTGCAGATCTGCAAGCTCAGAACACATGGCAGCACGACCCGTTGTGAGCTTGTAGGTCTGCTATTTTCGGCTTCAGGGTTAGGGGTTAAGAATGGCAAGAATGGCATTCCTAAAATCACCATCCTAAAATGTTGTCGTCCTCACAAGTATAGTGATACGTGCGTGCGTGCGTGCGTGCGTGCGTGTGTGCGTCTAGGAGAGACGGGAGATTATGGAAGAAGGTGAGTGGTGAGACAGGAATAGAGACAGAGAGAGTGAGTGTGTTAGCACCTTTGTGTCAACTCTGATCAAAACAGGAACAACAGCCACCTGAGCCCCCCCAAACGGAACCATATTTCTGTCACGGTCAATGTCACCTGCTGCCTTTCTCCCTCTCTCCCTCTCTCTCTCTCTCTCTCTCTCTCCCTCTCTCTCTCTCTCTCTCTCTCTCTCTCTGCCCCTCTCTCTTTCCCCCTTGGACAAACACTCGAACACACAGCGCACACACACACAGCAAATCAGGGGTGTAAAGTAACTTAGTACATTTACTCAAGTACTGTACTTAAGTACAACTTTGAGGTATTTTTTACTTTACTCGTGTATTTCCAATTTTCAATACTTTTACTTCTACTCCACAGCATCTCAGAGACAAATATTATACTATACTATACAATACATTTGTACTTTTACTCAAGTAAATTTTGAATACCGAACTTTTACTTGTACAAGACTATTTCTACAATAGGGTACTGATCAAAAATGTGAGCACTTCTTCCACCTCTGCGGCAAATGTACAGTAAGCACGCATGCTGGCAAACACACGTTCAAACATACTGCATGAATCACACATTGGCGTCACTCGTGCAACACAAAGCAAGACACTCCATTACAACAGACTGCACAACTTTACATTATTACATACATTTGTCAAAGGCTTGGAAAGTTACACTCAGAATGCTGATTATGTCCCTAGCCTGGAATTCAGTCATGTTCATGGAATCCAAATAAGGAAAATGACATTGAATTACTGTAGCATGAAATGTTCATCCTCAGAGACATTCAGCAATTAATAATTGACCTCTATTCAAGGGTACCTGTAATGTGATTACTGTTATAATTTCAAAACCAGATTACTTTAATTGTTTTGAATTACACATCCACACTGCCAGCGACGCGAGCGAGCGATGAAAAGTCATTAAAATACATGTGTTTCAATGAGACTGTCCTGACGTATCGCAAGCGACAGCGCGCCGTGCAGAGACGTCGTCCACCCCTTAAATATTCGCTCACATTGTCCCCATTTTGGTGGCCATTTTTTTAATGTGTTGTCCCCACCCCAAACTATTTCTATTGGTCGTGATCTGCACGCTGCTTTGTGCCAGTTCCTGGAATACAGCTATTTAAGTTTTATCAAGGGTGAAGGAAATTGGATTTTCAAGTGGCATAGTGGACAGACAACACTGTACTGTTGCCTCTCTGCACCCTCATTTTGTTCCTGACGCTATTCATATTCATATTTCAGGACACGCCACGGTATATTGAGACCCTCTTTACTTCACAATAGCTATTTCTTTATAGTCCAAAGACCATCATAAAACGGTACAGTGAGACCCATTTACATATATTACAGGATGGTTCAAACCGTCAAACATCATAGTGGTTGTTTTTACTGAAGAAGACTCATATTTAAGTGTTTGTGCATGCATGCGTATCATATGCAGCATACTGTGTGTTTGTGTGCTTCATTCCTTTCCGCAATTCTGTTCCTTTCATTATTTATTCATTTAATAGTTGATTCGATTGGTTCTGGCAATGTTGCAACACCATGACCGACGTTCGATATAGACTAGCAATATCGTCGTCACATCACTGGTGTTACGCCTCAGCACTGTGTTAAACAACACACATAACTGTCGGGTGGAAACCTCATATGTCCAAAACTGTTACTTTTCAGGATAAAAAAATAAAATAAATAAAAAGCAGATCTACGAGCTTGCAAATCTGCTACTTTTGATGCTTTTGTGTGACGCTGTAGTATGACCAAGTAAGGCGTTAATTTACCAAAAAAAACTAAAAGTTATGAGGTTTCCTCCCGACATCCACGATATAACAATGGTTATGAGCTCAGGGCCGTACGCTGGCTGAACATAAAAGAATTGCATTCAGACACGCCTATTGTTTACAGAGGCACCACAATTTTAGAATCATCTGTTCCTGGTGTGTCCGCGCACAGCGGAACACAACACAATCAAAAGCATGGCTCATCCAGGCAAACAAATTCCACACCGCTCGATACTGCCTATGAAACAAATTATAACGGCTTTTTGAGCGAAACGATTCCCATGGCCTTTGAGGGCGAAGACTCACCATACGGACATCACACAATGGAATGTGACAATATACGTCGACAGAACACGACATCAACAACAGTGTCCTTCTACGCTTATGAGAACAATTACGGCGGGTTCTGTCTCAATGGAACCGGGAGGGCGGGAGAGAGGCAGAAAGAAATGGGAGAAAGAAAGAGACAGACTGGAGGTATAGAGGTATTGAGAGAGAGAGGGAGAGGGAGGGAGGGAGGAATGGACAGGCAAATAGCACTTTTCCACTGCATGGTACCTGCTCAACACTACTCTCCTTTTTTGGTTTTCCACAAAGCCAGTGGTTCTCAAACGTTTTAATTTCAAGGACCTTTAAGTTAAGGGTCCATTTGGAACCCCCTCAAGGAACCCTGGACCCCACTTTAAGAACCACTGCACTAAGCAAATATAACCTGGTAACTTTTTTTGGGACATAGTGACATACACAGTTTCAACCACTTAAACCCCCGATTTAGTATAGATTGTTAACATGTACCTGAGTACACCCACTGAGAAACAGAGAGACAGCAGAAGACAGACAAAACACAGGTAGACACAGACAAAGACTCTGGAGAGAGAGAGAGAGAGAGACAGAGTATTAACCCATTCAATCCGGGAAAGCATCAGATATATAAGCTCATAGCACAGCACGAGTGCCACGCTACGAGCTTGTAGATCTGCTATTTTTTTAAATCTTGAAAATTTGTGCAAATCTTTGAATATATATTTTTTTAAAGCCAATATTTGTAACTTGCTTCTGGGGGGGTCCCTGGAACAAAAGATTTTGAGATGGGGGTCCGCGCGGCCAAATACATATCATTTTGGGGGTCCTTGACATGAAAAGGTTTGAGGACCACTGTATATATAGCAACATAAGTTTTTTCAAAAAACTGTTAGAATTTAGACAACATTTGTAGAATCGGCCAAATTGCACACATTTTCACAATCTTTTTTTTTGTTGGCAGATCTACAAGCTCATAGCGCTGCACTCAGTGTCGTGCTATGAGCTTGTATATCTGCTATTTTTGAATAGCCAAACGAAATGTTAAAATGACACAGATGCGTTCCCGGATTGGAATGGATTGAGATGGAGTGATGGCAATGCGGCAGGGAGCCGCGTCACTTGGCTGATGCTGAGCCAGATGAAAGAAGAAGTCGCTACAGCCCCTAGTGGCCTCCGCTGAGACAAGAGCGGCAAGAGCCACTCCAGAAATAAAAGGCAGAAGAAAAGATAGCCACAGCAGCATGCACTCTGCTGGGTGTCAACGTGGCGTGCGTGTGCGAGTGCATGCGGGTCCGCATCGTTACAAATAGGGCTCTGTCTCTCCCCTCACTTTCCTAAATTCCCCTCCCGCTGTCTGGTTCTTCATCTGTCTCCCTCGGTCGCTTTATTCCACCCTTCTCTCTCTCTCAGGGTCTCTGTTTTCTCTCTGTGTTGTTGTGTGTTAGTTCAACACGGCTCTTGGCGGCTCCATGAACTGAGGGCTCAGCCCTATATGCATTTCGGCCATTTCAAAAAAGCCGATCTACAAGCCCACGATGCGTCGCGATGCGACGCATCGTGGGCTTGTAGATCTGCTATTTTCAAAAGATTTTTATGCATTTGAAAACTTGAAATGGGACATTCTATATAATGACCACTTTCTACTTTTGGTACTTTAAGTACATTTTGATACCAATACTTTTGTACTTTTACTCAAGTAAATTTTGAATACCGAACTTTTCAATTCCCCTCCCGCTGTCTGGTTCTTCATCTGTCTCCCTTGGCCGCTTTATTCCAACCTTCCCCTCTCTCAGGGTGTCTGTTTTCTCTCTCTGTTGTTGTGTTAGTTCAACACTGCTCCTAGCTGAGGCACCGCATTTTCCTGCTTCTAAACCATTGGTTCTAAACCTTTCACTAGATCACTTGACAATTTCAAAAGCGTCCCACCCATTCGGCTGCCGTGTTAAGTGGGCGGGTCAGATGGGTTTATTGTAATGATCAATCAATCGATCGTGTTCAAGCTTGGATCAATGGAACTAGTACTGTGTACTTTAAGTTCTAATTGATCAGTATCACAATGAAAACTCATTTTTAAAGAAAATAAATACAACATTTAACCACTTAAACCCCAGCATTCGTCTTCTGGGAAAAACCTTTGCAGTAAATAGCAGGTTTAAAAGCTTGTGGATTCGCTATTTTCAGCGAGGATATTCAATGCAGAGCTAAAACAGAAAAGACACCAGTATAGAGCACCGAGGGACTCCACACAGCAACGTATGGCGTTTAACTCATTCACTGCCAGGAATTCATGAATTAATTCATCCCTCTACTGTACCCTTGCCAGCGAAAACGGCGATTTTACTGTACCTTTGAAAAATCATGGAATATTCTCTGTGAAACCGATCCTCGCGGACAGTGGCTCGTTGCACGCACGGGGTACGATAGCGTAGGGGAAAACAAATTGGCCCGCCGCGATCCTCCATTTCAGAGCTATGGCCGTTTGAATGTGGCTAGTTTTTAGAAAAATGTACTTTTGTAAAACCTTTAACATGGATGCAGAAATTTCACTCACTTCTTTGGGTCATCCACAGGCTGTGGAGCAGCTCCCACACCCCCCCACCCCCACCCAAAAAAAGAATAATTATGTTTTTTACGTCCGTGGCAGAATTGGATTTTGGACGTAAATTACAGATAATTACGTCCATGGCAGTGAATGAGTTAAGTGGTTAATATTAATGTTGACACAATACTCATGTTTGACACAGTATTGTTTCCACCTGTAATTACAGCGCCCAGGGAGACTAGTCCACCAGTCGTGTTCCTCTCTTGTGTGTCACTTTCTCTCTATGGGCTCCTCGCCACGGTAATGGATACGGCGTGATATATATACGTTAAAGGTTTTGTCATTGAAACACCGCCGAGGGACAGGCAGTAAGAGGACAGCCAGCATGGAGAAATGTGCAGGAAAGGACATCCTTTCGATTATGTGTCTCGTCGGTGCCGGAAACAAATGTCTCCGTAATAAGAAGGCTTTGAATGGAATGAGGAAGAACAAGGGGAGTGCGAGATTGAATGGTGCAATGGGGAAACAATTACAGGTCCCGAACGGATTAGATCAGCACGGAATGTAACATCCCGGCATAAAATGGAGCCAGGTACTGTAGAACAATGTAAGGTACAATACAAAACTCAGGAGAGAGGAACTGCAGATTCAACATGGCTGTCAGGCTAACCTTAATTCACCATCACTACCGAGGCTGACTCCGCCTGTCGGAGCCTTGCTGTGCCGACCTCTGCGTTTGTATCAAGAATGCGTCAATACTGTGTCGAACCGTACACTGACATATAGAATTTAATCAAGCCAGAAACCCCTTCTGACAAGACAAAGAGGGAAGCGGTGAGGGAGATAGAAAGAAGGAACCGATGGGAATTGGGGAAAAGGCACCTGGAAAAAGAGAGAGAGGTAGAGAAAGAGGAAAAAGCTAGCTGGTGCCTTGTTGCCTGTCGGCTAGCTTAGCAGCGAGGGAAAAATTCCAAGCACTTTTTTGCTGTGGTTGTTTAGCTGCTGGCTGGGTTTACTGCTGTGTGTGTAGCGGCTATAAGGGACTATGGGAAACGACAGCGAGAGCTGGCACAGTTCCTTCTCCGCTACTGGGCCTCAGTGAATACTCAAACCGCTCGCTTGGAGCTAGCTGAGCGCCCCTGTGGGTCTACTTAATCCAAATCAATAAACTTTAAAGTGCTCTTTGAAATGAGAGAAGTTTAGCATTGCCGAATTGTGTTGCGGAGAGGACCTCCCAACAGGCATTTGTGAGATCGGTAATATTGGTTGTCGAGAGTATCACAGAGTTGGGTTGTATTGATAGTGAACTGCAAAGTTGACAATTCTTTTGATTCAGAGAGACTAGAGACTAAACCTTGAGTGCGTCAAACCGCCAGCATTACTAAACGTTGAATAAATGGGAGGCACGCATACACAAGATGTAGCCACTGGAGAATGTTGGACTTTCTCACAGTGAGTTTATATACCACTCTTAAAGCCTGCAGTGTGTTCAGCTACCAAGAACAATCTAGTAGTCTTTTTCCTCAGGGACAAAACACCACTGTAATGTAGCGCTCCCTTCCAGCCCTGTGTCTTACCAAGACCGTGCACGTTGCCTTATCCTCCTGCCAGCACCAGCAGAGAATTCTCAATTAATTAAGAGTTGATGAGTTAATTCTGTAACACGGTGGTTTTCAAACGTTTTGTGCCCAAGGCACACCAGTGGGCAAGTCAAAATCTCAAGGCACATCTGTATTTATAGCGAAAATAGCAGATCTACAAGCTCACATCGTGTCGCATCGTGGTGCGTTCTGAGCTTGTCTATTTTTTTAAATGTGAAAAATAAATAGAAAAAATTATACAATTCATATTTTCACCTGCAGTATAAGGACAATCACAAATTAGTGACGCTCAATACAGTAGTCGCTCCCTGTAGTTCTTCATATGTCCCACAAAGCTGTATGGAGTATGGATGAAGAGCACGTGGCCCTGCACCCTACACGTGTGCGTGTGTGTGTGTGCGTGTGTGCGTGTGCGCGTGTGCGTGCGTGCGTGCGTGCGCATGCTATAGGAAGAGGCTTTAGATGTACAGTAGCAGCTGTCTGCCGAATAAACATCTGTTCCTTCCCTTCCCTCACACGCTGCAGCCCTCTGAACCTGATTGAAGACTTGGAATCGTATATTATTATGATTAAAGACATACTTGGTAACTTTGTCAATTAAACAAAAGTTATTTTTGATATAAGCTTTCTCTGGAATATTTTTTCCACATTAACCATACATAAAACACTCTATAAGCACTATTTTTAGGAGTTAGAGTGTCTGTCTCCCCACAACAGCCAAAATGATCCATTCACCGGAAATGTATCAGAAATGTATTTATGTATTTTAAAGTCGAATACACAACCGTTTCTGGCAACAACCCAGAGGGTTTCCTGCCAAAAGCTCTGTCCATCAAGTGGCCTCATGAAGACAGAGCCTTACACTGCTCTCACTTCATTTCACTGTGTCTCACTTCTCTTCCACGCCAGGAGAACCTGTCTGGAGAAGGCCAAAGTCAGGTGGAGTGTAGGTGAACTGTAGGTGTATTTGCAAGGGTCAGAATGCCTTTAACCACTTAAACCCCATGTGGTTGAGCTGAGTCCCTCAGGGATCTATACTATTGTGTTTTCTGTTATTGTGGGGAAAGCTTTAGCTGAAAATAGCCGATCGATACGCGCTGTGAGCTTGTCGATCTGCTATTTTCTGCGCAAGCTTTCCCCACAATATGGATGCTGGGGTTTAAGTGGTTAACCACTTTAAACCTGGCCTCCCTATCTTGGACATGTCCTTAAAGGTAAACAAATCCCCAAACATCTTTGGGAAGAATAATATTCTAAACATAAAAAAAGAGCGAAAACAGCAAATCTATGAGCTCACAACACGTCACATCACAGCGCGTTGAGAGTTTATAGACCGGCTATTTTTCACAATTATTTTAAAAACAAGCTGAAGGGGTTAAGTTAAGCCATGCTGAACTAAGATAAGGTGAAGTTAGGCTATCATATGCAAGGGATAATTGACGGCAAGCCGTTCATAGTTGAGAAATAAACCTACAGGGTGATTAGACCCCGACGCAATAGCGGAGGGGTCTTTATCACCCTGAAGGTGTTCATTTTCAACAATGAGCGGCTCGCCGTCAATTATCCGGCTTATTACATGGCTACTTAATAGAGAAATTAATAAATTGAGCCAAAAGTAACAACACAATGAAGGATTAAATTGCTTACGGTAATGAATTCGGTCCATTAATTTATGCCAGGTGCGTCCAGTGCAACGTGTCGTCTAGGAAAACAACAGGTGTTGATAAAATAGAATCAATATTCGGTTACTACATTGTCTATTTCTCGCTTCAAATGTTTTCAAAAACATTCTTGAGAGCATTGTTTTTGCTGTAAATGGCATTGCGTTTGTTTACATGGCTGCCATGTTGGATACGGCACAAAATCAAGCAGCGCAGCAGGTGTCTTTGATTACACAGCGGTCTGTTATTGAGCTCATTATTCAAAAATAACACAGCTCAATTCAGTGATTGACGAAACAGAATCATGCATCCAACCAAGACGTCTAATAAATATGTTTAATATATACATATAAATCAAGTGAGGCTTTATTGATCTCAGAGGCAAAATTGGGCCACGCCCACATTGGATACTGAAGATTATTGGTCCAGACTGTAAAATCCATCTTGTTACTGTGGTTTAGCTACAGGGAGATGAAGAAACAATCATAGGTGACGATCCATCAGCTCTGCAGCAGGAGTAGGAACCTGTCTTATTATATACCCATTTAGACTAGCTGGGGAGCCATAAACACAAGCCAACCAGATAAGAGCCGGCTTGTTGGTCCATGATCAAATCAGTGTGCCTCCGAACGCACGCAGGCAGGTTTACACGGAGGGCGACGTGTTTGATTGCAAATGGCTGCATATGCAGATATATTGCGCACACATGTCCTGTAATGGCAGGCATACGCAGATCCCTATCAATGCCACTGTATGGCAGATCGTGGAGATCAGAGAAGGACACAAAACAAAACAAACACACAACGCTAAAATATGCAGCATGATAGATGGACTCTCTCAGTGTACAGTATAGTGTACGAAATGGCAGTGCATGCATACGCATAATAAAACGGACCTGAGTTGCAACTGTACTTGCTTTTTTCCCTTTACACCAAATATAGACGATCTACAAGCTCCCAGCTTGTTTTGGCGAATGTCCCCCCCCCCCCCCCAGAATAGGGATGCTGGGGTTCAAGTGGTTAAATTGGCCGATCTACAAGCTGACAACGCTTCGCATCACAATGTGTGCTTGCAGATCTGCCATTTTCGGTGCACGACACCAGTGCGAAACTATATAAATAATGGCCTCATGCAGCCATATGTGGGGAAAGGCACTTCGCCGAGTGAAGTTGCGCTAGCAAACCTCCTCGACGTCTTTGTTTGGGTTTTGTTTCTTGTCTTGCAACGCTGTGTCTCAGCTTGACTTCTTACAGTGTGTGTGTGTGTGTGTGTATGTGTGTTTTCCCTTTCTACTCGTACCTGCATCATAGAGTTGTACGTGCTTGCCTTCCGCCAGCATCCAATTAACCAGGCCTGCTTCCAGTATGTATGAGATGGACGCCGGCAGGGTGTCAGGGCTGACAGTGGTGTTTAATGGGAGCGCTGGTGCCTGGGCCCACAAAGACATAACACACTCTGCAGGCCCAATTTATTGTTGCTACGCTCCTCCTGGTGCAACACCTGCTCCTTGTGAAGCACAAACACACACACACACACACACACACACACACACACACACACACACACACACACACACACACACACACACACACACACACACAAACGAACGGATGCATACAGTAACATGCACGCGTATTCAGATAAACACTTACAGAACTACACGCACACATGCACACTCCCGCACAAACAACCAATCACGCACAAAGCTATGGCAGAAAAACAG
The DNA here is from genome assembly GCF_963454915.1 of Gymnoscopelus microlampas. NCBI lineage: Eukaryota > Metazoa > Chordata > Actinopteri > Myctophiformes > Myctophidae > Gymnoscopelus > Gymnoscopelus microlampas. Next base: position 21,962,713 of record NC_139956.1, on the reverse strand, counting down.
GCCAGTTATCCTGTGTGTGTGTGTGTGTGCGTGTTGTTTTCAGTAGATGTGTGGCAACGCCTGCTGAATGGAGCTATTTGTTATCAACAGGACTAGAGCAATTGCTCTGACACTGTTGTTCTAGTGTGGGCTCACCACTACAGTGTACCGCTGCATGAATGTGTGCGACGTGCACGTGAAAACCTGTGTGTGTGTGTGTGTGTGTGTGACAAGAGAGAGAGAGAGAAAGATTGTCTGTGGGTGGTCTCCCACATGTGGGCATATACGTGTATGATATATGTGTCCACGTATGCGTGGGTGAGTGCGTGTGTGTGTGTGTGTGTGTGTGTGTGTGCGTGCGTGTGTGTGTGTGTGTGTGTGTGTGTGTGCGTGCGTGCGTGTGTGTGTGTGTGTGTGCACTGCATGTGTGCATTAGTCTCTCTCCTTGCATCTCTATAGGGGAGAGGCAGGTCATCCATGGGCTCTTGGCTCCTCTCAGTGTAACACTCACACATTCAAACCCAATTAGAGATCAGACACTGTGTGAAAGCAACGAGGGGCCCCAGCATCACAACCACCCCCCTTTTACTGAGCCTGGCTTGAATGAGATAAGAATACAACTGTAGATGAACAGAAAACGGAGCCAATGGGAGGAATAGGTAGAATGCACACAGCATTATACATAGTTATGCATAACATCTCTATTTACAGTATTTATCACCCTTTTTGTGCAAAGTAATGCAGCTCAAAGGGCTTTAGATATAGAGACATGGAGTATTAAATATAGCTGCAAGCAGCAATGCCTAATTTGTAATTAGGGGTGCCCATCTAGCACTGTAAGAAGTCAGCCAGCCTCTTATTACTGTATGTCTGTGATAAGCATAAGATTATTTTGTGGTGTTATGTGAAAGCATTTGTGTTATTCACCAAAAGTCATGCCTTATTGGCTCATGGAGGCTTCATTTGTTGACCTACAAACTTTTCTTTTTCCTGGGATTTTAGATTTAGATGTTAGCTCCCTAGACTGTGTGTAGAATGTTTCATGGAGATCACTCAAAAATCATAAGAGGCAAACATTTTGAATGTTTTTCTTAACTGTTTCATACTTTACTTTCTTCGGTGTGATGGACAAAATCCACTCAGCAATCAGAAATAGGTAGCTACAAATAGAGGGAGATGGCCTGTGATGGCTCCCTCAACAGATCCTCTAAGGCCAACTCCAGGAAGGATGTAGGTCTCCTGTGGGACAGCGCAAGGCTTTATTTATCATTTTCAAAAAGTTAAAATCGGTTAATTATTAAGCAAGGAGAGAAACAAAAAACAAATTTCTGTTTGTACTATGAAAAGCTTAATACTTTTACTTTAGATTCTTGTACTTTTTCTTTTCATACTTAACTACATTTAAACACCAGTACTTTTTAATGTGAGCTAATTTAACATTTTGACCCAAGTGACTCCTTATTGGTGAATTCAACTTTTACTTTTAAAATATCTTTAAAGTAAGATCTTTTACTCAAGTATGACTTTCAAGCACTTTATACACCACTATTTATTTGATAACTTCTAAGGCAGAATTGGGCAGCAGTCATGGAGCAGTTGCGGCTTTGTTTCATGGCGGCTGGACGGCTACCTGCAGGCGTTACTGTAGAGGGGGAAAGTACCTTATTAGCGCAAAATAAATAAAATGATTAATAACAAAATGAATGAACCCTTTAATCAACCAATTCCAAATGTCTTAATGGGTCCAGTTAACCGATCAACCATGACCTTTTTTTTTGTTTTTTTGTCTTGTGGCCCCTGACTGAATTTTGTTGTGGACGGAAAAGGTCCATTTCAGTAAGACTAGTGAAAACGAGGGTGGGGGGGGGGGTTGTTGTTGTCCACTGGAGTCCAATAGGCTTAAGTGTGGAAGGGAGAGTAGTGGCAAGTATCAGGAGAGAGAGCATTAGGAGGGACTGGGGGCCAGAGAGAGGGCAGGGAACGAGTACAATGTCTCTGTTTGTATCATCCTTGGACAGAGAGGGTCTGTGTGTGTGTGTGTGTGTGTGTGTGTGTGTGTGTGTGTGTGTGTGTGTGTGTGTGTGTGTGTGTGTGTGTGTGTGTGTGTGTGTGTGTGTGTGTGTGTGTGTGTGTGTGTGTGTGTGTGTGTGTGTGTGTGTGTGACCGTGACCACATGGACACTTCCCCATCCACTCAATTTGCGGAATTGATCCGGTCCCTAATAGCGAGCATAACAAAAAGTCTGCCTAATCCAGACGCTATTTATAATACTGAGGGGAGAGAGAGAGAGAGAGGGAGAGAGAGAGAAAGAAGATGAGAGGGGCACAGAAAATGAGGAAAGGCATAATTGAACCACAGAAGTGCTATAGCCTACAGCTAGGTAGATGATTGAGATAGAATAAGAGAAGACAAAACAGACAGGGAGAGAGAGAGGATGCACTGTGCATATAGAGGGCAGAACTACGCACACAGGGAGAAAAGGAGATAGAAAGAAACCCAAAGGAAGACACACACACACACGCACACACGCACACACGCACACACACACATGATAAGAGTTTCACAGCGAGAGGCTGCACTGTAAAACTCTCAGTGTTACTTGAACTCTGCGACGGTGTCTTACTGTGTACCTGGACTAGAGAGAGAGAGAGAGAGAGTTGAAGAGAAAGCACAGAGAAAATAGAGATCAGAAGACAAACACATTGAAGCCTGAGAGGAGGTTGGCTGACAGGGGAACTATGAAAGACAGAGATTGAAGATGTGAGTGACTCCAAGCTGACTATAGACAGAGAGGCGTTGGGGTTGTGCGGAGGGTGGGGGTGGGACTTGTTTACGGCGAGAGCAAAGAGGAAAGAGAGAAAAACAGAGAAAGGAGATTAGGAGGCCAACACAACGAGTGAAACGAGCGGAGTGAGCACTTGTTTTTCAGAGATGTTATTGAGCCTAATAAGAGTGTCTGTTTTGTATTGCACTCTCTCTCTCTCTCTCTCTCTCTCTCTCTCTCTCACCCACACTTAATCTGTTGAGAAGAAGGAGTAGAATATTAGAAATAAGAAGTAGAGGAGGGAAAATAAAACTTCTGAAATTGGGTAATAAAAGTTGAGGCGATGATGATCGTGATTCTGAAATACAAAAAGCTGAGTAAAAACAACTGAAAAGCTACTGATTTGTGCTAAATAAAACGTAATAAAAACAAATCATAACATACTCTGCCATTATCCATGTGTTTACTTGGCAACATAATTGCCAGACGAAGATGCAGTTTTCTCATTTGTGTTGTTGGTTTTTAAATGTGTTTTAACAGGTTTTGTTTTTTGGAGAGGGGTTGTATAAAACTCAAATTTAAATCAGTTAATGGCAGATGGTATGGTGACTAACAACCATATGGATACAGGAACATCAGGATATGTACAGTACTGGTGTACTGTACTGTAGACAGACAGGATGGATGAGAACATCACTGGCGGAAAGTAACTAAGTACATTTACTCAAGTACTACTTAAAGGTAGGGTAAGTGATATGTTTTGGTATTTTTATTTTTTTGGTTAAAAGGTTAAAGTACTATATTTTTATAGTAATCCTTGCTACAGAGCGTTTGTTTGGTCACATGGGGTCTCTCCAGCTCTTTAGTAAATAGAATATAAATACATTTTCAGGTATAGGTGACAACATTTAAGCCAATCAGGAGAGAGCACTGAAAATGCATTTTCTGTTCAATAAAGGGCTGGAGAGACATGGGAGACTCCTTTTACTGAACAAACACTCTATAGCAATGAGTGATCAGAACATAGAGCTATTTAGCACTTATTTTAACAAAAGTAAATCACTTACCCTACCTTTAAGAACAATTATTGGGTGCTTCTACTTTATTACATTTTACATACCGTTACGTACAGAGACACAGATGGGCAGACAGACCGACATATTTGCAGACGAACGGACAGCAATTTTGAAGTGTGTTCCCTTTTGATTTCAACAAAAACATAGTTTTTGGTTTCGGTTTAACCGGCAGACATGTCATGTTGTAGTGGGATTCGTCACATTGCACCTCATAGGTCTTTTTTCCGTGGGTAACACTTTGTTCTGCATGGCGGCGTGTCTAGACGGCGAGTGGTGAGGTGTACACTCCCTAGCTGTCACGGACAACAACAAGCCAGTGCACAAACAACAACGGTCCCTATAGCCTTAGAGAGACACAGAAACAAGAGTGTGCATGCGTGTGTGTGCATGTCCTAAATCTGTACTGCAGGTCCTCAAACCAGGGACCATTACAGTCATCTGAATGATAGTACGGTTTGTTTTTGTGGTGATTCTAGATTCAGAGTAGCACTATGTACCCAGGGCCCCACACGCACGCACGCACGCACGCACGCACGCACGCACGCACGCACACACATAGAATGAGGTAGGGCCGTAACACAATAGATAATCCAATCACATCCCAGCAAAAGGTCCATCTCTTATCTTGCTCACAGTCCAACAAAAAACAGGTTTATAGGCTCTCGGTATACAGCATCGTTGTTTTTGTGTATCTAGTTTAGTGAAAAAAAAGAAAGCTAGAAATTGTTTCGTTTTTTTTCAGAATAATTTGGCCAGCGGCTGGTTGTGCAGCTGGTCTGCATGCGAATACGTGTCAATGCGTTTATGCATTATCGTTAATGCATGCTGTATGCTACAGTACTTCAATTGCCTGACATTAACCTTCAGCACATGCCCAGACTTAGACTAGTGACCTTTACTCGACCTTTCCCCATAGCATTAGTTTGTCATGTAACTCATGTAAATGGGACCTCTGGCATTAAGTAGACCCCGTTTTCAAAGTGAGGACCTGCTCAACACAATAAATTCCCCCTGTCAATTGGTGCTGTCGATCATCATCAGAACCCAGCCGCTCACTCTGAGAATAATAATGTTGGGTGCACACGCACGCACGCACGCACGCACGCACGCACGCACGCACACACACACACACACACACACACACACACACACACACACGCGCGCACGCGCACGCACACGCGCACGCACACGTACGACATGCGCACACACACACACAATTTACTATTTTGGCATTTAGCAGACGCTCTTAACACATTCCATGCCAGAGGTTAATCTCATAATGTACTCACCAGTGCCAACGTTTTATTGTTGTTTTTTTGTTTTTTTCACGTTGCCATAGACCTTGTTAAAATCCTTAAGATTGAGCTCTGCACTGTTTGTAAACATCGCGGACATCTCCCTGCTTCTACCAGTGAAAACCACGTGTCAAACGGTGCCTCCATGTTGTAGTTAGAACGGTTTATGTTAAACAGTGATCAGCGAGGAGAAAAACTACAAAGAGAAAATGTCGTTTCAGTTTCGTCATTAGAACGGAGGCCGACGGGATCGGCAAAACCGGATCCCGAATAATTCCGTTTCCGGTGGTGCTACAATGAAATGTGCCGTATCGAAAATTGAAAAAAGTGCAATGTGAACTTTTTTTCGAAAAAAAGGAAAAAGCACCAGTTGGCGTAGATCTACGCGACTGGCACGTGGCGGCTTTAAATAGGTTTGTGTAGATCTACGCGACTGGCACTCAATGTGTTAATCCAGAGCGATTTACAGTAAGCAAGGTAAACGCATACATCAAATGCATAGAGACAGTGTAGTGCCTCAGTAATCTAGGATCATACAGTCATACATCGGTCTAAACAGTGTAATATCAATATGTTTTTTTCAATAATCTGTACATTGAAACTATACAAACTATAGGATGCCAGGTCAACAAATGGACGTGGCATCTGTCTAAATAACATGCTGTCTATATTACATTTAAACCTTTGCATAGGACTGCACGTCAAGGCTAGGTTACACACACACACACACACACACACACACACACACACACACACACACACACACACACACACACACACACACACACACACACACACACACACACACACACACACACACACAAATCCTCAGATGCATAACAGTCTGGCCTTTGCCTTGATCCGCGGTGCTCTAACGATTAAGCCTTTAGCCTGAACTGCTGGCCCTCTGACCAGCGCTGCTGCTGCTGTGCATCTCATCAGGACCCATTCATCACCCTGCGGCTGTCCCCACCTCCTACCCTCCATCACACCATGACCGCCACTGACGTCCCTCTCTCACTCACACACACACACACACACACACACACTTGTGTGTTCCACGTTATTTGTATGCATCCGCGTATACACACTGCTGCAGGGGATACGAGTCTGAAGTCGATAGCGGCCACATTAAGGGGGAAAGAACATCAACATGTTAGGCGTGTTGTTTGGAGCATGTTACTTTTCCCAGTTCTGAATCCATACCAGATGATGAATTAGAGTCAGTGATTCTCTTTCATTTCCAGGACCCCCTGTTTGATACCGTTGCTGTTGGGCAGAAACCTCTTACAGTATCTCCATATTTTACTTTTCTTTTGGCAAATTACTGCCCTACTTGATCATACTGCAGCGTCACACAAAAGCATCGAAAGTAGCAGATCTGCAAGCTACAAGCTTGCAGATCTGCTACTTTTGCTATTTTTAGCGGCGCTAGCCGCTCTATACCTTTAGGTATAGAGCGGATATTAGCCCTCTATGCCTGGCTTTTGCGTCAACGTTCTGATTGGTCAGGTGCGCCAACGTTCTGATTGGTCAGGTGCGTCAACGTTCTGATTGGTCAGGTGCGTCAACGTTCTGATTGGTCAGGTGCGCCAAAGTTGTGATTGGTCACTATTCATGACATCACTATGATGTCATGAATATAGAATTCGATGTCTATATAAACGATGACAATGACTTCATCTTATTATTCATTTGGCTAAAGTCTCCGTCTAGGTAAGTTATTTAAAGTTAATATGACGAATAGAAAGAGAAAGATACAAGAACAGATGAAGGGTGAATGTATAGAAAGTCTGAGTTCGGGACCCAGTCATCCGTTATGACAGAATGGTTTGATAGAGACGATCGAGAATCCAAGAGTCCGTTAAGGTTCTGATTGGTCAGGCCCGTCAAGGTTCTGATTGGTCAGGCCCGTCAAGGTTGTGATTTGTCAGGCAAGGGGACTATTCATGACATCACTATGATGTCAAGGTTTATTTTTTATTTCCTCATGTTTTTTTTTGTATATATTTTTATTTGGCTAAAGTCTCCTTCTAGGTAAGTTATTTAAAGTTAGATCCTCAATTTAACTTTATCTGTCGTCGACGCTCTGATTGGTCAGACCCGTCAACAAAGTGATTGGTCAAGCTTCACATGACACATGGCTATAAACACATTATAAACACATATCGATGACATAATGTATTCAAAGGCGCCGCTACCTTCACACAGGGTGTGATTTTTTAATTTGAATCCTGAAAAGTAACAGTTTTTGACATATGAGGTTTCCACCCGACGGAGACATTATTAGGCCACGGACCCCCATTTGATATGATTTTTTTTAAATCTCTGGGACCCCAATATACACTGTAAAAGCCTCAGTGTTAAGTTTTACACTAGAGACCTGTAAGGGTCCATTTGGTTACTAACTATACGTGGTTTAGCTGAGGACCCCCTGGAATCCCCCCAAGACCCCCGCGGATCCCTGGACCCCACGCTCAGTGGCTAAATGTGCAAATTCCCGGCTGTGAAACGATGTTGGTAAAACTCATAAACACGGAAAGAATAAACTGTTAGCCTGCAGTCGTTTTTTGAGAAGTTGTCATAATAGTTTTGTGACAAGGACTTCTGCAAAAGTTGCAAAGAAATCTTTATTTAATCGGTTCAAGATGTTAAATATTTAATGTTAACACCTCCATCCAGAATTTGTTTAAACCTATTTCTGTACCCTTCGACTTTCCAAACACAGCTTCACTGAAAATAAAGGTCTAGTTCATTACATTTATTATACATTTCAATCTACTGTTTCTACTCGTGCCATGCAGGTCACTTATAGTCGTACTCTCAGCCAACAAAAAATATAAAATACAGTCAATACCTCGGTTTGGAAGAGAATATACTGAGCGATGACTGAATTTCTCTCAAGCACTCTCAGTCTGTGTAATGTATGCAGCCCCAGCAACACCGCAGTAGCGGTAGGAGATGAACACTAAAGCAATAAGCCATGCAAGGCCATGGTTTACTGTGGATTTTAGAACAGCTACGGGACCTTGTTAGGCAAGGAGCGGAGAGCGGTGTCTCCAACCCTGCCCTGAAATCACTGTAAACTACAGCCTTGCGTGGCTTATATTGCTTTTTATAAAATATAAAATATAGAATACAAGAATACTTTTTTCAAGAAGGTATTGCCTGCAGGCAGTCGTGCACAAACAACAAACAAGTTGCTGTGAAAATACATGGAAGATACCAAACGTTACAGGCTTGTTATAAAGTGGTTTAAAAGGTAGTTGTAAAAGCTTGCACATACACAGAACGAAAATGAGCACTCCTCTTACCTTGCCAAAGGAAAAACGAAATCGCCTACATTGAATGTTGTAAACAAGACGGTGATACTGACACATGCTGTCCAGGTGTGTTTTCATTTAGTATTTTACACACAGGAATCAGGCAGTGGAACTATCCATTCTATAAACAAGTGTTTTACTCTAGTTTTGTGGTAGATCCAGCAGGAGCGTTGCGTCGCATTTATGTCACCGTCATCGACGTCGTCAATTTGACATTGGACTTGCTCCACAGGGAACGTTCGAGCATCAGAAGAGGCACAATGTTCATGGATTTATGCATACGTAGCGTAGTTACAGCTTCATTTGTCCACACACAGGGGTGCATTTTGGCTACAGTACTGCTGCTGCCAGTATGCTATCTGCACGCAAAACAAGAATGCCTCAGCCACCGTCGAAGAAGAGAAAGATACTTTGTTCAAAGCAAACTTTTTAGTTTCAGCTCCTATATAATTCAAGGCGTTCCTAGAGAAGATTTACAAAGACTAAAACTAAGCTAAAACTAGTCATTTCCTTTACAAACGTGTTTCCTAGTATTTATACACCCGTAAACCTACGTAAAATTAATCACTCATTAAGATAAAATAAAATGCATGGGGCGCGTGCTGTGCGACTGCCGTCATTAAAATAGCGTTCCGCCAGTAAAAAAAAATCACCATTACAACCCTGTCCACTCATTGAGTGCTATAGTGGTTAGTAAAAGTATTATTTATGACACAACTTTACATACAGAGCGGAACGTAACATTTGTCTTCACAAGTACACTCACCTTTTCACAGGAAATCTGCTTTTAATAATCTAGCTAATGGATTGATTATAAAGGGACATTATCATAATCATGGCAGAGCCTATGCATTGTAACGCCGCATGTAGACTCTAGCTACATTAAAATGGTGTTCATTTAAATGAAAAGGGAAGGTCCCCTGACGCAAACGCGGCGCAATGTGTCGGTGGAGCTCATCCGCTAATTGAATAGAAGCTTGTTCAGGGACAAGAGACCAGGACACTTAACCACTTAAACCCTACAGTATATAAGTACTTTGTTGACTCCCAGGGGTCGGTGCTTGGCCCCCTCCTTTTTCCCTCTACGTGAAATCTCTTTGCCAAAAAAACTTGCGGCGTGAGCTTTTACACATTGTCAAATCTTTGCCTATACTGTATGACACAGAATAGGGATGCTAATGTTAATGTGGTTATGGCCATGAAATCCATTAAAAACGTATAAGTATCTTCAACGGCTTCCCCTGAGGTCTTCCACACCAGTGAAAGCAAAGTGTGAACTGCGACTGGTTATATTTCAATTTTGTGAAATGTACTGTTAATTGGATCACAGTTAATGTAAAGGGCATTGTTATGCTTGACATATTGTTAACTGGCAGTGATTTCCCTCTTTCCACAACCTGGCACACACCACACACACACACACACACACACACACACACACACACACACACACACACACACACACACACACACACACACACACACACACACACACACACACACACACACACACACACACACACACACACAGAGCGAGTTATTCATGGGGATAAATGAAGTGAAGGGAGAGTGGAAAAAATATGTACAGTAAAGCAAGCCTATGATGGAAAATGAAAATGCAAATTCCGGTAAAATATTCCTGCACATTTCTCCCCCGACATATTTCCTCCTGGTGTGATTCAGTATCTTTTTTAATTATAGTCCTTTGTATAGACAGGGCCCTTTTCCAACGGACGCTCCGCTAGCACCCTCCATGTATGGGAAGATGGTATCTCAGCAGGCTCAGGCTCTCTCCGTTCCATTTAGAAGTAATATATGGCCTCTAAATGGTGTCTGCACTGTGCCGAGTCTGCCCCGGAGCCTTTCTCAGGCATTCTTCACAATTTCTTCCAATCCTG
>NC_139956.1:21932378-21947378 GCF_963454915.1 Gymnoscopelus microlampas | reverse complement strand
GTGGTACAGTATGCTCCCAGTAACTACTCGAGTGGTCACCCCAATGCCCAAAAATATAAAGGACTCCACTACCACTTGCCAAAGAAAAAAGAGAATTCCCACACACACTTATGACCGATCTGCATTGATTCATTAAAAACCTGACCTTTCTCAAGACATCTCAATCATAAAGTTTCTAAGGGCTCAAATCAATCAAGATAATCAAATAGAAAAGTGATCGAATACAGACCAACTCTTGACAATTAAGAGGTGAAAGAAACACACAGGTCAATTATAAAACATCTATGGGATTTGGCTGTAGGTTGACTTTATTTGATAGGACATTTCACAGGAAGATCGACCCTAAGATCCAGGTGTTCATTCATTCCCAAATGGCATGAGAGTCTCTAATCCGGTAATTCCATATGCTTCACATTTCAGGAGGGCTTCATTTAACCACTTGTTGATCGGCTATTTCTGACGAAGAGATTCGGTGTAGAAAGGAAAAAAGAGCAGACTAAGTACAGTTGCAACTCGGGTCTGTTTCACTAAGAATAGAGGGTTTAAGTGGTTAAGTTGCCTACTCGTCTGGAAATCTGAACTCTCTCAAAACACCAGTATGAGGTCGGGGGATGTGTCATATGTTCAAAATAAAGGGAAACTGGTCTTTGTTTGCATTTCCAACAGCAGAATGATACTGAATAAGACCATTCTACTCCTCATAGATCTAGCTGTCACGCCGATGTATAGTTCACAACAAGGAAACTTGATGAGGTATATGAACTCCAGTGGTGTTACAGGAAAGTGTGCCCCCAATCTTGTTCTCTTCCTGTTACAGGATGGGAGACAGAAATGCATTTAGTTTTCTGTCAGCATTTGAAATTACCTTTTGGTAAGGAAGGGTCAGGGTGACTCCACTCCACTACATCAACCAAAAATGAGAATTCTTTGTCTCAATTCTAAGGCTTCAATAGAGCCGAAATAGCTGCAGTGTTACGGTACCTTGCACATCAAAACCTTATGATGTGAGCCGTGGCCAGCCATATTTACAGTAGTTCCAGATGCTGTATTGTATCTCCATCCAGCCGAGGAATTTGCTCAGTGTTTTATTATCTAACAAAATAAGCAATCAAAGGCAGTGAGAGGCATACATTAAGTTATTGATCGATGCGGTTTATGCTGCTCCCCCATCTCCTGTTTCTCACATCTGCTCTGTGTGTGTGTGTGTGTGTGTGTGTGTGTGTGTGTGTGTGTGTGTGTGTGTGTGTGTGTGTGTGTGTGTGTGTGTGTGTGTGTGTGTGTGTGTGTGTGTGTGTGTGTGTGTGTGTGTGTGTGTGTGTGTGTGTGTGTGTGTGTGTGTGTGTGCGCAGACATCCGTGACCGCAGGAAGAAGCCAGTCATGCTGTTCATCCATGGTGGTTCGTACATGGAAGGCACCGGAAACATGTTTGATGCCAGCGTGCTATCTGCCTACGGCAACGTCATCGTGGTGACCATGAACTACCGGCTCGGCGTGCTTGGTGAGTACTTCGGGTGCCGCATGCACGCACACACTCGTGCCCACGCCCACTCACACACACACACACACACACACACACACACACGCACACACGCACACATGCACACATGTGGTACACACACACAATCACAAAAACTCCCTGCCTCCCCAACAATAGTCAGATAATACATAACAGCTAATACAGGATTAGTGACACACACACACACACGCACGCCTGCGCGAGCACAGATATACATGGCTTTTAATTTTCTCTGCTGCCTCTCGCCAACATGTGTACGCACACGTGCAGACATGCATACACACACACACACACACGCACTCAAGAAGCGAGCGCCTTTTCCCTCGGCGGACTCGTACCCTATTTTCCTAATTGATTGAGAAGTCCTTGATGGATGACGTCGATAGAATTCATCAATGTAATGAAAAGCTGTGCGGGGCCTTGATCATGGAATGCTCACTCTGCTATGGATTTTCTTTTGCTGATTAGTCTATTCAGAGCGCTCCCACTGTGTTATTGCTTCACTGTCTACCCACTCAGGCCCTGATCTACCGGGGTGTGATGTAAGCCAGTGGTTCTCAAAGTCTGGTCCGGGGTCCAAATGGACCCTTAAGGGTCTGTAACTCTGAGTGTGTACAAATGGAACTATTTTTTTCCCCCGGGGGGACATTAATGTAGACTGTAAAATTATCAGTGTTCATTTTACACTGTGAGAGTGTGCAAATGGAGCCAAAAGATCAGCATGCCTGGATGGACTTTTAACCAGCCAAAATAATGTTCACATGTCTCCCTCCATTGGCTCCCATAGTTGCTGCATGCACCGAGTACAAAACACTTGGTTTTCCTGTGATCCTATTCTTGAGGCACCGCACGCTCTCTTTGCATTCTATGTATGTGATTACCTTGCTTATTGTAAGTAGCTCTGGATATCGTCTCTGTCGGGTGGAAACCTCATACATGTATGTCCAAAAACTGTTACTTTCCCGGACTCAAATTCAAAAGTAGCAAAAGCTCACAAGCTCACAGCGCGTAGCTTCGCTTCGTGTTTCGAGCTTGTGGATCTGCTACTTTTGATGCTTTTGTGTGAGGCTGTAGTGTTAATTTACGAAAAAAACTCAAAAGAATTATATTAGAGATAAGAGATTTTTGCCCGACAGCAACGACATACATAAGCGTCTGCTAGTGCCTACAATGTAAATTGTAAATGGATCTGCAAGGGTGCAGTTGGAGAAGAGAGGAAGAAATATGTAGATTACAGTATTGTGCCAGTTTAATCACTCTCAACCTGGTGTCCCTATTTTCGGCCTGTCATTATAGTCAGAACGTTTTAAAAAATAGCATAAGTAGTTGATCTACAACTCACAATGCATTGCGATCTGAATTATTGTGAGCTTTTTGATTGGCAAATCTTCTGCTATTTTCTGCATGTGCAGCCAGAGGCTATGGCTACTTGGGGGTCCTTAGGTATGGAACATTTTGGGAACCCTTGGCCTAATGTCTTCCTTGGCTGGCTGAGATTCCCCATTTGAGAGCATGTGGATGTGTGGTATCCCCGTGCGGGCGACCCGGGTTAGAATCCAGGCAGTTACACACAGAATAGAAATATGATTTTAGCATATTAGCAGTTGTCGTAGGGGTGAGGGGCCGTCTGCCTGGCAGAAAAAGCAGAGAGGCAGACGCCGTAGGGGAGACACATGAATGAAGATGAGATGAGAAGTTAAGACATGCTGTCATGGCTGACATGAAATTTAAATTCCCTCGGGTTTAACAGTTCAGTCAGTGTGAGTTATCTGATTAATGGCCCTCTAGATTCTTTTAATTAATCTTCCCTTTCCATCAAAATGGACTCATATGAAAATAATATGCTTTTTAATTAGAATCAACGTGCACATTTTGCATGCAAGGAACGCTAGCCCCTCCCTGTTAGTGGAATCCAGACTCTTTTACTGCCACCAGGGCCTGTTCTGGGGCAGTTTGTGGGCCATTGTCAGACTTGTTCTCCATCATTTCAACTGAATTCCATTGGTTTTCTCACGGAAGACATCGCTCTTGTCTATGGTGTTGTCACGTGGCTGGTCAGTAGCTGTTCTGTGGGGCATATATCTCCCTCAAGACAGCCCTTTTACGAGACAGAAATACAGGGCCGGGAATAAGCATGCAAATCAGACACAGCCCTGGCATTTTTATTGGCTCAGAAGTCATACCCGCAATTCTCTCTAACTGGCACGCCCAGTGGCTTCCATACCTCCATGACATGTCTCTCTCGCAGCCGTTGTAATTCATCCCGCAATAGCGAAGCATCTAAAAATTTCTACTTTTCTTTATTTCCTCCCTCCACCAATAACCGACCTGGAGGTGATGCTTAACTTATTCACTCCTGGCCTGTGCGCAGTACACTTTAACCTGTCTCTGTTGGCATTTTTTGTTGGGGGGGAACAGGGAAAGGGTATCATCTGTCACCTCCTCTCCCTGACAGCTTGCCAACCTCTCCTCCTGAAAACATACACCACACGTCCTGGCCTTTATCAACTGGCCGTGCTCTCTCTGTCTCACCTTGCTCAACGAGATCAAGTGATTTAGCTTGAGGAAGAGATATCGGGGATGCACCTCTTTAGGTGGCAGGTGCTAACTGAAAGGAGCTAAGTGCTTTAGAGATTTCATTAAATGCTATCCTCTCCTTCCTCTTTTTTTTTTCTTTACGCACATTCTATGTTGTTCTGGATTCAATTATGTGCTGGTTACACCGGTGACACTTTTTCATTTGCATGTAATTACTTGAAAGTGTTTGTGTGACAATGTATCTTTACTGGGCTCATCATCAGCATTTGTGACCGCGAGCGGATGGAGGAATGTAATCTACATCTAATCTAATGTTTTGACAATTTGACATATTCAAATTTGCTCAAGCTTTATTTGTGAAACACTTGTTCGCTTCAGTCAACAGTGTGCCATGATTCAGTCACACCGTAGGCAGGTTAATTCTGGAGGCTTGTTTGTGCCGTGTCGTAGTGTGTTATACTGCTGTTACTCGAGGTTTCATTCTGATCCCAAGTGGAAGGTATCCATATAAAAGCCCCATTAACAGCTGTGTTGTCTTTAACGAGGAAACCAAACTGTGCACGGCACTTTGCATCGGCGCACACATTTAAAGATGTTTACAGACAATCTGTCTCTGCAATTAAAAAGAAAAATTGGTAGCTCTCTGTTGTCTATTTCAGTTTTTCTCAAACATACAGTAGGGTCGTGAATCGTGATGGGGACTCGTTTTTCAAAGGGGAAAAGTGAGAGGCTGAAGCATCTTAATGTTACTGCATTGCCTATTTCTCAAATGTTTTCAGATACATATTTGTGTCTCTATAATGAGAAACAGATGTTTGTGCAGGAACATCGAGCTATGGGAACATAGGTGAATCAAATCATGAATCATGATGATTACTCATTAGGACTTGCCGATGTAGTCACAAATTCCATTTACGTTTGACGGAAAGTGATTGGGATTGGACTTTTGGGGACTTTTGATGCAAAAATACACAGAAATGTTATTTTGGCAACTTTGGCATCTGAATATGCTCTAGGAGTGTGAAAAACATTTTTTATTTCATGTCGTCTTTATATGTTTGGGTCCCGGGGAGACTCTTTTGGTTCTCAAACTGAAAACGTTTGGAAACCCCGGGTCTATTTATTTTGACACATCACATCCACCATGACACCACCCTCCACCTATACCCACATTACTGCTTCCTGCATCCACGTCAGCCATTTTGACTCCCCCCCCTGGA
Organism: Gymnoscopelus microlampas; assembly: GCF_963454915.1. Classification (NCBI taxonomy): domain Eukaryota; kingdom Metazoa; phylum Chordata; class Actinopteri; order Myctophiformes; family Myctophidae; genus Gymnoscopelus; species Gymnoscopelus microlampas. Next base: position 21,942,103 of record NC_139956.1, on the reverse strand, counting down.
AGATGTACATTTATTGACTAGTGTCAGCTTCAGTTTCCCTTCTTTATGGCATACCGAGTATCTCAATATATTTTATCTCAATATCTCTCTCTCTCTCTCTCTCTCTCTCTCTCTCTCTCTCTCTCTCTCTCTCTCTCTCTCTCTCTCTCTCTCTTTGTCTCTCTCTCTCTCTTTCTCTCTCTCTCTGTCTCTCTCTCTCTCTGTCTCTTATGAAGTCTTCAGTCCTTAGTATAATGTTGTTTTAGTGTCCTATGTGAGACACATTCTCATCATATCCTGTCAGTCAGCGGAGACGGGAAATTGGTCTGAGCCGAATGGCGGACTCCGTCATTTGTATGCAAAGGCGGGGGCGCACTGCCATCGCCCCCAAATATGAGAGCCATCCAGTGCAATTTGGCCATGATGGGAGAGATGTAAGTAATCTCTCACTCTATGCATCCCGTATGATGGATGACAGTGCATCCTGTCACTCTGGGAAGTCAGTAGGGCCGTGTGTGTGTGTGTGTGTGTGTGTGTGTGTGTGTGTGTGTGTGTGTGTGTGTGTGTGTGTGTGTGTGTGTGTGTGTGTGTGTGTGTGTGTGTGTGTGTGTGTGTGTGTGTGTGTGTGTGTGTGTGTGTGTGTGTGTGTGTGTGTGTGTGTGTGTGTGTGTGCGTGCGTGCGTGCGTGCGTGCGTGCGAGAGAACGAGACAGCAAACCGTATATTATGTTCATATGTCGTCATGTACTGTACATGTTAACATGCAGGTATTAGTAGTAATGTATTCATGCAGAGGGAGAGTCGTTTGACCGACCCCAGAAAACACAAGATCCAAAAAAATGCCGATTGAAATGCACCCGTACCGCTGGCCTAGCGGTCTGGGCACCTAGGCTCCAATGTGGCCTGACAGTGCATCGTGGGCTCGAGTCCCATTCCCGACGATCTTTCTCTCTCTCCCTGTTTCCTGTCCATCTCCACTATACCTATAAATAAAGGCACAAAAGCCCTAAAAAATATTTTTTTAAAGAAAAAGAAATATGCCATGCAGCCGCTACGTTAAGAACATAATAACATTCACTACCATTATTATCATCATTATGTTTTTAGGGCTGAAAGAATGTGGTGATCCTTACACGCATAGAAGAAACCTGTGGCACCCTGTCTGTACACAGGCTGTGCAGCAGTCACAGAGCAGGTGATTCCTGTTTTCTTCCCACCTGCTTGAGGTCAGCTTAAATAGAAATGGGTCTTCCTGTTGGAACTAGGTGGACTTAAAGCAGCACTATGTAACTTTACTATTCTAACCCGGATTTGAACCCGCTTTCCTGCGCAAGTGCTGAACTTTGCTTGCTGCTTGCTCATTATTGAATTACATAAATTGAATCTTGACCATCAGGTCAAAATTCGTGTCAGATCACGTGTCTAGGTGAGACATGACATTTGACATGATCTAAATGTCTCAATAGAAGAGCAGGGAGACCAAATACAACCACCCCAATTGTATATTGGTTATATTGTATTAACATACTCTACCATACAGATTGGACAAAATTACATTTTATTCATAAAAAAATGTAAATCTATGTAAATCTAAATAAGGCCCATGTTGACAAATAATACGTAAACGCTTATATATTATTAGTTATCTCTGGTCATTTCAAAGTCTGCCTGCTGGTTGGAACATAACAAAGGAGTAGGCTGGATTAAAAGCATGATTTAGATTAAATAATATGTTGTTAATATGGAAAAACCGTGTGGGGTGGGGGCATGGGGGGGGCCTTTCAGGTTGGATGAGGCTTAACACATGGGTGCTTTTTCTACTCAAACTAAACTAAGACAAAGCATTTTTTTTTTTTTTTTTAAACTAGCAAACCCACTTACAAACTTAAATTGAAAACAAAAACTAAAAAGGAAATAAAGAAATAAAATATGAAGTAATGAAAAATGCACTGTAATAACTTGGGGACACAATCAAGTTTACTGAATGTTAGTAGAAATCCATGCAACACTGCTTTTCAAGAAAGAAAGCACTTTATTTACAATATATTGTGAGATTAATTGTGGCTTCAATTATGTTTTTGTTGAAAATTAAATATCATGACACACGCTCTTGTCAAGATTGTAATGATTTAGCCAGGCGGTGAATACAATACATAAACTACGACTGAGCAAATGCATAAATAGGCTACAGCCTGGATAGCAATGCAAGAACAACAGTGTTGTCACAGTAAGTCTTATCTATTAAAAGTGAAATCCAAGGCAATGATAAAAAAAATAGCAATAAATAACCATCAATCAATCGATCAATCGGTCAGCACTATAGACTGCAGGAGCCGCAGTTATTCCCCAGTTCCAAAAGTAGACTGCTGGGTTTGCCTGTCACTCCTCCTGGCTTCCGATGTTGTAGACAACATTTTACTTCCGTAATAATACCTTGGATGTCTTGGCAAAAAAACATTTTCCATAATACCTGAACGAGAGGAGACAAATCGCGGTGTCCCCCCTATTCTGGTCCCCATACGCCTCCCCTTCTCCCAGCCTACAGCCCTGGCGTAGTGTACGAGTAAGATATCTTGGGTGTTTATGTAATTTGACTGTTGGCAGCCTCACACACGCTTGCCTGACAACATTCAATGTTACAGTAGATTCGGTTTGTCGTGACATCATTGTGCCGTAGCCGCATGAGTTGTGATTGGTATACTTCTGAGGGGACATCCATGCATAGGCACACATATACTTACTGTTGGGAAGGACCCCTTAAACCACTATATGGTTACTGGTTAGGTGGGTTGTGTTCGCCCTTGTGCATTGATTAGACACAGATGACAATGGTGGAGAGCGAGGTCCATTTATTCCTTATTGAACAGGTGATAATACACAGCAGGGTTGTGTGTGGTTTCTGTAATAAGCAGAATATAACGGGGAAAGAATGGCCTTGTAAGTTGTGCATCATAACAGTCACATGTACAGAATAGACAGGTCTCGTTTAACACATTAAACCAAATGAATAATGGCCTCTCTCTGAAAAGGGCCTCTAAACTTCATAGTTTAGCTTAGCTGCTCAAGTTACATTCATACGGTATATATGGCACCTGTATCTGCCCAACTGGGGTTAGAAGCACAAATGCAGTTTATACTATAAGTAGCAGTTGCCCAAACGTATCACACTGATCATTATAAGAAACAAGTGCAGTGACATTACTCTTCCTCATCAACATAGGGGATATGTAAGTGCATACAGTAACAGTACAACGATACAAACGAACCATCGATAGCATTTCTCTGACCGTCGGTCACTATTACAGAATGACGAGGCAGTTAGCTGCTAGTTAGCATTAGCAGGTATTTAGCTTGGTTACAAGACCCGTAACGGGACAACAGGTTATATATCGACTTCATGAGAACTTACGTTTATCATACACGCACACAGGCACTCTGGTGTGTAGCAGACATGTAAACTAGACTTAATATGTCTAAATAGTGCAATTGTTATCTTTACGAACGGAGCGTCTCTGGCTTGGAGCGTTCAGGTCTTTGTTCTTCTGTTCTCGCGAGATGAGGGCCAGTATTACTAGCCGGGCTCACTGTAGTCTCGCGAGGGGCGGAACAGTCTCTCGGGCAGGAGAGGGGGGGAAGCAGCAGGGGGGGAGAGAGAGAGGGAGAGAGGCGCAGTCTTTCTAACAGCCGCCCCCAAATTGCTAAGTGCAATTTGCTCCAATGAAAGGCTGCGACGCTGGAGTCTTGGGTGGCAGGGGGGGCGACCAGCTGGACCACTAGTCTGGTGCAGGAATGGCCCTTGATGTCGATCTCTGCTGACGTCACAAGTCCTTCGATGCTCTGGTTGGCCTTGACGATACTCCGTCTCCCGGTGGGTCACAGGGCATGTGGCAGCTGTAACTCCACAAGCATGATGCCGTCTGGCGAAGTGTGGACGGCTGGTCTGATAATAGGGGACGGCCTCCTGACCTTTCACGGTCCATATGTTACTCCGGCTCTTGGCGAGTACCCCTTTGGGTCTGGGAAGGTACACCCGGCTGTTGTAGTTAGCCGCCCCGTGTCCCTCCTGGACCGTAGCCTCGGCGAGCTCTCTCCGAGTGGGGTGCGGGCTTACGTCAGGTGCAGGTTGAGAGGTTGCTGCTAACGGGACATTACGGGAATTGGGCTTTCTGACCTTTGACTGGTCTTCTTCAGGCACGGTTTTCGACTTCACTGGCCACTGCAGGGGGCTGTGAGGGATAGACATGAGTCTCTTGTGGTGCATCTTGGTGGCCTCCTGCCAGTGTTTCTCCACACTTTTCATGAGCTTGGTGTTCTGGGGTTCTGTAATTGTCAACATACATTGTTGTGGCTGGAGGTTGCTTTCCAGGGCTCTGGCTGGGCCTTGTAGAGTCCAGCCCAGTCTTGTGCAGATGGCTGCTGGCCCACCTGGGGGCCCCAGTCTCACTGGCTCAGTGGGTGTAATTAAGTGGGGGTGGTCTGCCCCGATCAGGATGAGGGGTTGGACTCTTTCAAACTGTTGTAGCGGCAGTCTGGCCAGGTGTCTGTACTTGGTTTTGAGACTGGATACAGGATACGATTGCTTAGCTAGCCCCAAGTGACTTGAGGTAAAGGCTCCTTCTATGCGGTAACGTCGCTTTGGCTGAGATGCTGGGGACACGGAGAATGACACTGATGCTCCCTTCAGTGTCTGCACATCCTGCCTGATCGTTCTCAGGGCCAGGTCTTCAGGGGTTCCGTTGAGGCCGAGTCTTTCCACTGCAGCAGGCAGAAGCATTGTGCGTTCTGACCCATCGTCGAGAAGAGCATAGGTGTCAAGGGAGCGGTCTCCATGACGCAGTATAACTCTAACTACTTTGAGTAGGACTCTTTTCCGGTCAACTGGTTTGTCAAGGTAGAGCACCTCGGCAGTGGTGTTTACCAGGCAGCTCTCATCTTTGGGTGTCTCTCTCTGAGTCTCGCTGTTCACCTCGTGCAGGACTTGAAGGTGTTTGCCTTTGCACAGGCTACATGGCTTCCTGAGATCGCACTGGGCAGCTAGGTGTGATCTGCCACAGAGCCAGCACTTCTTCTTAGTTCGAATCCATTCTGTGATCTGTTCTCTTGTGAGTCTCTTAAAGGCAGTACACTGGCTGAGGAAGTGCTCGTTATTCTCACAGAATGGACAGTAGGCGTTAGCTTTCCCTGTCTCCTCGGGTGGGGGTGCATCTTCCTCACACTCTGCTCCGTCTTCGGCACCATGCAGAACGGTGGCGTATCTGCCCATTTTCTGAGGTAACCGCTGTTTCGGCTCTATACTAGGGAGCTGCACGTCGAAGTCGTGGCACCAGGACTCATACTTTAACCACTCTGAGAACTCCAACAGGGTGTAGGTGGCTCCTGGACCGCGGAGCATTGTGCGGCGGAAGTCGGACCTCATCTCTGGTGGCAGCTTGTTGAGGAGTCGTGCAACATGTGAGCCGCATTTCAGTTCTGTGTCTCCCACTGGGCCTAGGGTCTTTAGCATGCCTACCAGCGACTGCACTTGAAGTGCAAACTTCTCAAAGGCCGCCCCGTCGCCTCGCCGGATGTCGGCTGCCTCCAGGACGCTGGCTATTTTCTGTAGTGCTAATTGATGGGGCTGTCCAAACTTGTCGTTCAGCGCCACCATGGTGTCGGAGTATGGCGTGTGGGAGTTCAGGTAGGCGTCTGCCACCAGGCGGGCCTCTTCAAGCTTGAGGTGGTCAACTAGGACTTGATACTTGAACAGCTGAGTGGCGTTGGATGGCAGGAGGTTTTCGAGTGATAATTTGAGGCGGGCAAACTCACTCGGGTCTCTGTTTATGAAGTCGGGGATGGTCGGTCGTGGCCCCCTGTATTGCTGCTCCACTGTGTTGTCTGGTGGGGAGTACACAGGCTGGTGTTCTGGCCATGCCGGATACTGGCGACTCTGGGGCAGGGCTGGTTGGCGGGCTGGGTGAGGGTCTGGGTAGGGGTACACGGACTGGTGTTCTGGCCTTGCAGGGTAGTGGTAGCTTGGGGGGAGAGCTGGTTGGCGAGCTGGATGGGTGTCTGGTGAGGAGCACATGGGCTGTTGTTCTGGCCTCGCTGGGTGCTGGTAGCTTGGGGGCAGAGCTGTTTGGCGAGCTGCATGGGGGTCTGGTGAGGGATATGTGGTCTGGTATTCTGGCCTCGCTGGGTACTGGTGACTCATGGGCGGGGCTGGTTGGCGAGCTCGATGGGGGTCTGGTGGGGGGTACACCGGATGATGTCCTCAGCCCACTGGATACTGGCGGCTCGGGGGGAGAGCTGGTTGGTGGGCTGGGTGAGGGTCAGGTGCATAGTACGCAGGCTGATGGTTTGGCCTCAGTGCGTGCTGGTGGCCCAGTTCTGGGCGTGTGGGCTGGTGTACTGGCTTCGCTGGGTGCCGGTGGCCTGTTGACAGGGCTGATTGGCGGACCGGCTGGGGTCTGCTGGGCTGCTGCAGCTGGTAGGGTGTTCGGACACATGCCTGATCTGATTGGCTAGTAAGTAGGGGGTACCTGGGCCGCGGAGGGGGTGTAATACTGGATGCTTTAGCTACATTGGGGCTCACAGACAGTACTTCCCACATCTGGTGGAGTTCACACATAATTGATTCAATGTAGTCCCTCATACAGTCTTCCTCTGTCACCTCCTCTTCTCCCTCTGGTGGCCACGTCGGGGGGCAGTATTCCCCTAGCTCCTCCTCTTCGTCATCATCTAGCTCATGACTCTCCTCCGGTGGATTCCCCCTTTCCCAGCTGTCTTTCTGGGTCCATGTGGATGGATCTGGGCGGCTGAGGGGAGTCATCTCGGCTGCTCCCTCGTCGTTCCGGTAGTCTTCATCAGCTTGGTGACGGTTAGATGATGGAGGGGGGGTTGTATACTGCGGTTGTTTTCTGTAGCTCAGCTGATACTCTCCTAGGTGGCTTGGCAGTCTTGTCAGACGTCTGGGGCGTACATCTTCGCCCTGGGCCTGGCGGATTCTCTCCATTGTCTCAAGGGTAAACACCTATTCGGCTTCGAAGGACCATAATGTTGGGAAGGACCCCTTAAACCACTATATGGTTACTGGTTAGGTGGGTTGTGTTCGCCCTTGTGCATTGATTAGACACAGATGACAATGGTGGAGAGCGAGGTCCATTTATTCCTTATTGAACAGGTGATAATACACAGCAGGGTTGTGTGTGGTTTCTGTAATAAGCAGAATATAACGGGGAAAGAATGGCCTTGTAAGTTGTGCATCATAACAGTCACATGTACAGAATAGACAGGTCTCGTTTAACACATTAAACCAAATGAATAATGGCCTCTCTCTGAAAAGGGCCTCTAAACTTCATAGTTTAGCTTAGCTGCTCAAGTTACATTCATACGGTATATATGGCACCTGTATCTGCCCAACTGGGGTTAGAAGCACAAATGCAGTTTATACTATAAGTAGCAGTTGCCCAAACGTATCACACTGATCATTATAAGAAACAAGTGCAGTGACATTACTCTTCCTCATCAACATAGGGGATATGTAAGTGCATACAGTAACAGTACAACGATACAAACGAACCATCGATAGCATTTCTCTGACCGTCGGTCACTATTACAGAATGACGAGGCAGTTAGCTGCTAGTTAGCATTAGCAGGTATTTAGCTTGGTTACAAGACCCGTAACGGGACAACAGGTTATATATCGACTTCATGAGAACTTACGTTTATCATACACGCACACAGGCACTCTGGTGTGTAGCAGACATGTAAACTAGACTTAATATGTCTAAATAGTGCAATTGTTATCTTTACGAACGGAGCGTCTCTGGCTTGGAGCGTTCAGGTCTTTGTTCTTCTGTTCTCGCGAGATGAGGGCCAGTATTACTAGCCGGGCTCACTGTAGTCTCGCGAGGGGCGGAACAGTCTCTCGGGCAGGAGAGGGGGGGAAGCAGCAGGGGGGGAGAGAGAGAGGGAGAGAGGCGCAGTCTTTCTAACACTTACAGACAAGACTATGTTTACCACTTAAACCACTTACAATGCATACAGCGCTGTGCGCTTGTAGACTTGCTATTTTTGCTGAATGTTCGACCCCAGAATAATGACTCAGTCTGTGGTTCATGTGGTTTTAAACACAAAAAATGCAGCCATATCCTGTTCTTGCTCCCATGAAAGAAAACCTTTTTCTGCCTTCCCACTAGCCTCAATCTGTTCGCGCCGCTGCTGCGGCCAAAAGCCATTCCGCCAAACTTCTAAACAGTTTCCACCTGGCTACCATCATCACACTGTTGAACAAGCGCTGAGCCCGCCTGTCACCAGGCTGTCCACACGGCACAGGCTGCCACACAGGATTACTTCATTGTGTATGTATGACTGCAGGTGCACTCCAGCGTTGCCAGATTTAGTGAGCGAAATAAGCAACCAGGTCTATGAAAACAAGTCCAAAAGAAGCGACTAACACATGAGCACTTTAAACCTACAGTATATACATCGTAGATCTGTTATTTTCAAAAACATCTTGGGGAAACAATTTAAACATTTTAACAACACACATTTGATATGGGGGTCCCTGGCACCAAATGTTTTCAGATGGGGATACACAGACAATTAAATATTCATTTGACATGAAAATGTTTGAGAACCACTGGTTTAAACAACATTAGACAACAAGCCCAAATAAGCAACTACTCTTTAGCCCAAACTGCAAACTATCAATATGTACAAGCAACTCTACAGAGAAACAAGCCCAAAGTCGCTTACAATAAGCAGACATGGCAACACTGGTGCACTCTGCTGCTACTGCACAATCACTGCCACTTACTCATATACACAACATGTTATGTTATTATATCTGCTGTTATTTTAACTGCCTTATTTAATTGCCATTATTTTCTTAACCCTTATGTATACCGCTCATATTGACATCTTGACCTGTTTTCTTGTTTATTTCTCTATTCTTTCACCTTTCTTGAAACTGCAAATGGCAGCTTGTACGACAAAGAAGAACAGTTTTTACAACTGTAAACATCTTAGGTGACAAGGAAGTTAAAGTTGAAGTTCTGCTTTTTTTGTCACCCTTTCACCAAGCATTTTGACTGTATATTGTACTTGAATGTTTGGGAGACATGGGGGGTGAAGATTTATGCTCACACTGCAGTGCATGAGCTTGTTTCTAAAGTTTCTCTGGGTAAACTAAGCGCTCCGAACGTGAATGAATAATGGTTGTTTTCGAGGAGAATGGTTGTATGTATGCAGGTGTGCTTAAAGCCAGGTGTGTTACAGTGTGTTCTCTTAAGGTCAGATGCTCAGCAGTTACGTTATAAATATTGCTGCTACTAACATTAATCGGCAGAGAAGCAAGCTTGTGACCCAAGAGGTCTCCATTTTGAATTGCCAGAGTAGCTCGGGGGGGAAACCTGGTGGGAGAACATGAAGCAAATTGATTTGATGTGGATTCACCTATTTACCATGGACCCCCCTCTGCTGTAATGTATATGTGTCATGTGTGTTTGTTGCACACTGGCCCTTATTAACCCCAGGCTATGTTGATATTATGCTACACACACACACACACACACACACACACACACACACACACACACACACACACACACACACACACACACACACACACACACACACACACACACACACACACACACACACACACACACACACACACACACACACACAACCCCTTTGCCTTCATACTATATACATGTCATATACTTTATATTAACTTTACATATAATAGCCGTAGCTTGGACCATG
>NC_139956.1:21884878-21927378 GCF_963454915.1 Gymnoscopelus microlampas | reverse complement strand
CTGAAGCTACTACGAGAGTGTGGCTTCTTTGATCTCCTCTCATTGATTCATTCACCCATAGCCGGCACCTCAACAGACCTGGTGTGCGTTGTATTTCTTTCAGCCAATAATAGAAAAAAGCAGATAATACCCACACATCCCGTTTGTAGATTGGCTATTTTCGCTACTTAATTATAGTCCACCCTCCTTTGTGGTATTTGTCACTGTATATTTGCATACACAGTGAAATGAGGTATCTGCATTTAACCCATCCTAAGTACCAGGAGCAGTGGGTGCTACGGGGGCAGTGCCTCGGGGAGCAGGGGTAAAGTGTCTTGCTCAAGGACAGTTCGACACATTGCTGAAGCCTGGAATCGAACCTGGGTCATTTGGTTTTCCCAGGCGGGCTCTCTAACCATTCAACTATGGCCGCCTCTTGTCACATACCAAAGTATAGGGCTTAAGTGGTGAATACTTATGTTTGTTAGTTTGCTTGTATGTCTGCAGTATAGAAATGCGGGCATTGTTTGTCGGAGCAATGCTAACGTCGACACTCACAAAGTACATGTGTCCCGTGTAAACACGGCATTGTGTGTGAACTGAGCGTTCATGCAATGCCGCTCTTCTGCCACAGTGTGACAAAAGCCCCGCTTAACATCGCATCATTTCCTCCAGCACTCACCTCACCGACCCCAACTTCCTCAGACCATTACCCCGGCCCCCGGCTCACTGCGCCGGGCCTCTCGCTGTTACCGCTGTACGTCCAGTGGTGGAAGAAGTACTCCCATTTTTTAACCAATTGAACGTCAGCATCTATATTCTGGGGGGGAACATTCACCAAAAATAGCTGATCTTACAATGCAACACATTGTGAGCTTGTAGAGCTTGTGAGCTTGTACCTTCCCCCACTGACAACAGTATGTCCCCCATCCCTGGCCATAGTGACCTATCCCACTACCCTTCTGCCTCCCCTTTCCCTCTCTCTCCCAGTATTTCTACCCCCCTCCTCTCTCTCCCTCTCTCTCTCTCTCTCTCTCTCTCTCTCTCTCTCTCTCTCTCTCTCTCTCTCTCTCTCTCTCTCTCTCTCTCTCTCTCTCTCTCTCTCTCTCTCTCTCTCTCTCTCTCATTTACAACACCTCTCTCCTCCATATCTCCACCCTTCCATCACCACTGCTTTAACCCATCAAGCCTGGCCTGTGTGTCCGTGTGTGCGCGCATGCAGGCGTGAGTGCGTGTGTGAGCGTGATTGTGTATGCATCTATCTGTATGCGTTCACACATTTTCCCTGACTTAACTTACTATATGTGACCCAACGTAACTAACAGGGGATTATTCAAAATCTTTGCATATTAACCTTTTCATCTCATTAAAGTAGAAGAATCATAGTTATAAAATGATAATCACTTGCTTAATCTGATCCACCAGTTTTGGAAATACAGTTTATAGAAGCGTGAAAGGATTCCCACAACTTCTCAGCTCAAAATCCATCTTTCAAAAAATAATTTTGTACACTGACATTAGGGATAGGACGGTTAAACAGTTGTCACTAGTCGCTTAGGACTAATTAACCAAAATTAAGTTGTCTAACGTATATATACATATATAATAACAGAATATTAATGGAATAACTCACTTAAATCACTCCTCGTACAATATTTTACAATACCTAATAAGAAAAAACATTTGAAGAGAAGAAAACAGCAGTAGAGAATGAGTTATAGACTTAATGTATGTTACATTACATGTTTGAGGCCCGATTTCAACTGTCCACGAGTAGGACTGCAACTTTATTTAGTGATATGACGTCATAGACGTTTAACTCTGGTTAACTTCCCACATTCCAAAGGTTACACGTTTACAAAAAAAGGTCCAAATGCCCATTCCTAACTCAATGTGCACTGCTACACATACAGTACACACACAAACATTCGCGCTAAAGCTTGATTACTTGGTTGCGCGCCATGTCATGCACCAAAAATAGCACCTGTGCTCACGACGCACATTCCTCCCAGCTCGGCCCTTCTGTCTAGCCACAGGTCCTTCTCTCCTTCAATGGTGTCCAACCTCTCCTTATACTCCATTTCCTAGCCTTCATCCACCTCACTCGTCGCCTTACCCTGCATCTCCTCCTGCCTACTGTCTTCGTCTCTCTGACTATCAGAAAGACATAGAGGCAGACGTACAGGCTCACAATGCGTCATGCTGCTTGTAGATCAGCTATTTTAGGTGCGACGCAAGTATAAATCGCCCTGAACACGTGTGTGCCATCGCCTCTGGGCATTAAGAGCAGTAGAATGACAGTGATGTGCTTGCAGGGACCTGAAGGACAGGGACTGCGGTTCAGGGGTGGAGCTGACCGCTATCCGCCACCTGGTTGGCCAGGGCAGCTGTGATTGACAAGAGGAAATGTGTAATAATGACAGAGGGGTTGTATCGGGGGGGAGGGCAACACACCTGTGCACATATATGAATATACACATGTATGCACACACACACACACACACACACACACACACACATACACACACATGCATTAATGAGACAGCAGAGGACAAAGGGAGAGAGAGTTGGATGAAGGGAGGGAGGGAAGGAAATGAGGGTTACTCATCCGTGCACTTCACACATGCACGCTTACACATGGACACGGTGACGCATTCGCAGGCACACGTGCACCTATGTACACACGCTTGTGCGCATCACAGACACTTGCAGGCACGCACGCACGCACGCACGCGCACACACACACACACACACACACACACACACACACACACACACACACACACACACACACACACACACACACACACACACACACACACACACACACACACACACACACACACACACACACACACACACACACATGATCGTGCCATGCACAGGCTGGCCGTTGTCCCTCTCTGGTCCCGCAACAGATGCTATGAGCAGGCCCGCACCTGCTCCCCATCGCTCCCAATCCTCCTCTACCCTGGTCCACAGCCCCACACACACCCATAGGTCCTGCCTCTCTCTCCCCAGCCAGGGCACCTCGTGGCCTGGTCATTGGCAGAGCCGAGCCCCCCTTCCTACCCCTCCACCTGCTTCCCCCTAACACACAGGTCAGGCTACAGAGTTCTCTTCTCAGGACATGTATACACACCCACATTCACCAGCATACGCTGCAACACGTTGTGAGCTTGCAGATCGGCCATTTGCAGTGCACAACACCTGCACACAACTACAATATGAATTGGCATAGCTCCAACTCCAAACCCCTAAACCTAAACCCTTTTTAACCATAAAACTACATAAAACAACCAAATGTCTTGTGAGGACAAGGACAATTGTCCTTGCAATGTCTATTTCCCAAATTCTGCTATGCTTATGGGGACATTTGCCCCTCACAAGTACAGCAAAACATACAGTACACACACTCACACACACACACACACACACACACACACACACACACACACACACACACACACACACACACACACACACACACACACGCGAGCATGTGAACATCCTTCCTCTGCCCTCTATGCAAATTACATTCCGATCATTACTCGGAGGCTGCCTGGGATTTAAATAGGTTAATGTCGACTCACACGGCAACACCTACATAAACCGCACACATACCAGCATGCATTTGCGTATATATCATAGGCATTTATACGGACCCTTGCATACACATACTGTACCTGGATGCATTTGGGTATCAATTATATACAGTGTATAAACATTACACAACACACTGCATCCAAATACATAAAAAAGTAAGAATTTGAGAGCAACGATTAACATTTCTCTGCAGAGGCAATGCACTTACTATACATTTATGAAGTGCGTGCACATGGAGCGGGGGCGGTTGATACTTGTGTGCACCACACGGCGCCTCCTGCCTCCGCTCTCCTCTGATCCGGGGACTAGGAAGCATGGGCACCTCATTAGCAAACTAGCAACTAATTAGAGACTAATTATCTAATTAACCAGCCTACCCGCCAATCAGAAAACTCTCAAGGTCCTACAGTACGCCCGCTAACCTGATGGGCTATGGTGGGTCCTTGTGAATTAATGTGTGAATTAATGAAGTGGACGTCTTAGGTCTGGCTGTGACCCTCTTGGCTTTCTAGAGCAGCGTCTCGTGGCATCTCCATACCGCACACACCCAGAGAACCATCTGAAGCAAAACTGTCAAACTGCTACCAGGAGGAATCACTGGGAATCAAGAAGAATATATTAGCGGAATAAATTAGCTCTGTCTGCCGAGGTCGTGTGTGTGTGTGTGTGTGTGTGTGTGTGTGTGTGTGTGTGTGTGTGTGTGTGTGTGTGTGTGTGTGTGTGTGTGTGTGTGTGTGTGTGTGTGTGTGTGTGTGTGTGTGTGTGTGTGTGTGTGTGTGTGTGTGTGTGTGTGTGTGTGTGTCTGTGCGTGCGTGCGTGCGTGCGTGCGTGTGGGTGTGTTTTGCATGCATGTCCCTTCACATCATCACGCACGCCTCTTGTGTACCCTCCCTGCCAGCCTTATGTCAATGTTTGTGCAGATAAAACTCTCCACACCACACAACAGTCAACTGTTGAATTAGTAATGAACTCGGTGGCAAAACTTTCTGGCACACGCACGCTTGCGCGTGTTTGTATGTGTGTCTCTGTGTGTTTGTTTCTCCACTCAGCCCGACTATGATTCCCTAAACCCCAATAATACACTCGGCGAATCTCCATGTCAGCCAATGATTGGAGCCTGTGATGAAGTACGTGGGGCTGTTGTTGTTTGGCTGGAAGGGCGTAGTGTTAGGATGCCATGTGAATGCTGTGTATACGCCCTGTGTCTGCTGGCCTGAAACAATACAGCCGGTTAGACATTACTCCCCCTGCCTGTGTGTATCTGTGTGTGCGTGGACAAAGAGGGCAAAACAACACAGCCGGGTGTGCATATGTGTGTACTCTCTCTCACACACACGCACGCATTCACGCACACACACACATGCACACACACACACGCGCACGCACACAAGTTCATGAATGTGTTCTGTGGCTGTCCATTGAGACAGAGTGGAGGGTTTTGTGTAATGTATTCTAGCTGGCGGCAGTGAGTCCATCCATATACATCTCTGTCTGAAGCATTAGTGCTCGCAGAGACCATAGCGTATGATCCATTGGCTTCCACTGCCACTCAGCGAAGGCTAATCCCCCCCGTACTGAACTAAGGTCTTGATTCATCCAAACCCATGGTCACGCCTCGGCAACACTTAACAGTGAGAAACATATCATTTACACCATCACGTGGACTGTGCTCAATTGTTTGTAGAGCAAGGGGGACAGTAGGGGCGGCAGTAGCTCAAGGGTAGAGTGGCCGGTAGAGAGGCCGGATGGAAGCCGTGAGGTTTCCAGTTCGATCCCGGGCTCCCCCAGAAGAGTTAGTGTCGAAGTGTCCTTCAGCAAGACGCTGAACCCCTAATTGCTCCCGATGAGCAGGTTGGTGCCTTGCATGGTTTCCTCCGCCATCGGTGTATGAATGTGTGTGTGAATGTGTGAATGCAATGCACAATCTATGTAAAGCGCTTTGGATAAAAGCGCTATATAATTGCACCATTTACCATTTAGCTAGTGTTCACGCAAAAATAACATCTAAAGGGCAGGATTTTAGAAGAGGAGTGCGGTCAGTCATTTTGGCTCTGACAATCAGCAACACTAGGAGGGTACTTCACTAGGGGGGTACTTCACTAGGAGGGTACGTCACTAGGAGGGTACTTCACTAGGGGGGTACTTCACTAGGGGGGTACTTCACTAGGAGGGTACGTCACTGGGAGGGTACGTCACTAGGAGGGTAGTTCACTAGGGGGGTACTTCACTAGGAGGGTACGTCACTGGGAGGGTACATCACTAGGAGGGTACATCACTAGGAGGGTACTGCACTAGGAGGGTACTTCACTACTGTTCTCTCTCTCTCTCTCTCTCTCTCTCTCTCTCTCTCTCTCTCTCTCTCTCTCTCTCTCTCTCTCTCTCTCTCTCTCTCTCTCTCTCTCTGTCTGTCTGACCCCCCTCACCGCCACACTCCCGCTTCCCTCCCTCTCGACTATTTTCTAATTACTTTACAAAGAAACAAACACTAATTAGTTGACCGACTGGACAGAAAAATTAAATTGATAGAGAGGAGGTTATTGTGTGTGTGGGTGGGTGGTGGGGGGGGCAAAGCACTCGCTTCCCGCTGTACAAACGCTTTGACAAGTGAAATTGGCCGTACAGAATGTCTTGGATGAATAAAACATTTAGTTTTCTGCATGTGCACAACTAAACACGATCCAACCCCCTTAACCCCACTGCACCCCCCCCCCACCCCCTCCAAATGCATCTGAATGACTCACTATGTCCTTTTTTCTTTTTAACTACAGTACATGCTGTATATGTCTTATATCAAGTTCAGGGGATAACCTTACACATGTTAACATGAGGTGTGTGTGTGTGTGTGTGTGTGTGTGTGTGTGTGTGTGTGTGTGTGTGTGTGTGTGTGTGTGTGTGTGTGTGTGTGTGTGTGTGTGTGTGTGTGTGTGTGACTTTGTGGAAATGAGCTGGCTTCCAGCGCCGTTTCCAGCAGATGTGTGCGCTGGAAATCCAAATTGGTGCTGGCGCCTGATCTGACAACTTGGCAGCGGCCTCACTTCTCATCCTCAGTGCTAGCGCCGCAAATTGACTTGTGGCCCAATCTCTGCATCTTCTATTTTTTTGCATGCTTGCCGGTTTATAACCACATTTTTACACGTTTTCCAAAATAGCAGATCTGCAGTACAAACTCACAACACGTCTCAATGCCGCGCTTTGTAAGCTTGTGAATCTGCTATTTCCGCCATTTATTGTAAAGCCCACTGGTCCTATATGAGAAGTGTTTCTCAGTGTAAAGCCCACTGGTCCTATATGAGAAGTGTTTCTCAGTGTAAAGCCCACTGGTTCTATATGAGAAGTGTTTCTCAGTGTAAAGCCCACTGGTCCTATATGAGAAGTGTTTCTCAGTATAAAGCGCAGCTCAGAAGCAAAATTTATATTCGCCAAATCAACTACGCAGACGGACGAAGAAAGATCTACTGTAGACGGATGGCTATGAAGCACAGACAGACATTACTCAGATTACACAGACGCCCCACAAGGACGGCATACCTGTCCGTGCGACCCACGTGTCCATGAGAGATATCTAGTCTGTATACAGTAGCTGTGCTGTAATATGAATTGTACACTGGACTCCGGAAAAGGGCAAAAGTCCACAGACAGTCTGCTGGACTCTCCATGCATTATGTGTGTCTGCTTCTTTTGAAGTTTTTGAACTTCACATGAGCACACGCCGAGACTTGCAATAACAATGAACATGTTTGATTTGCTCGGAACCATGAAGACGAGGAAAGGACCTGACTTAACCAGCCCAGAATACCACCGTTGCACCAAACGACTGAGATGATGAGAGCAAAACTGCCATGGCTTTATTTTCCGACATTGGAAATTAAGTCTGCGACAGTGAAATCGTAGAAACTTTGTTTGGTTAAGACGTCACTAGAAGTCCTCAAAATACATTTCGGAATGAGGGGAGGCGATGATGGCTCATGGGACTTGGGGATGGTGGTGTGTGTGTGTGTGTGTGTGTGTGTGTGTGTGTGTGGAAGGGGGGGGGGGGGGGTGTTACCATTATGCAGATTATCTCAGACTAACGACTGTGGTTCTGCTAACGATGCCGGCTGCCTCAATGATACAGTACATCGTTACTGTCGGGTGGAAACCTTGTATGTCCAAAACCATTTTGAAATTGCCGATCTACAAGCTCACAACGCGTCAAGTGTGACACGTTGTGAGCTTGTAGATCGGCAATTTTTGCTGCTTTTGTGCGACACTTTTGTATGATGAAGTAGGGCATTAATTTACGGGGAGAAAAACATAAAAAGTTGAAATATGAAGATAGGCGGCAATGATATGTATGAAAGGCTGTCGTTTTTCAAAAAGCGTAATTTTTCATTGTGCGTGATTTGCAGTACGTGCGCACGCAAGCAAGCACACACACACACACACACACACACACACACACACACACACACACACACACACACACACACACACACACACACACTCATACCCAACACAGCACACACCATTTACACTGCGTAAATTCTACATTTAGCTTCTTCACACCAGCAAATGCCACAGTGTTTAATAATGCAGTAGGTATGACAGAGATAATGCATGCTGTGCATGTCGCTTGAGATGGAATACTTCACTAGAACACTGACATTATTCATGTACTGTGCGTGCGTGCGTGTGTGTGCGTGTGTGTGTGTGTGGGTGTGTGTGTGTGTGGGGGTGTGTGTGTGTGTGTGAGTGTGTGTCGGTATGCGTGTGCACGCACTGGCATATCTTTTTCAACCCCAGAGCAAGCTGTCGCCCCAAACTGATTTCAAGCAGGGGTTATCAATTGCTACCCACACCCTATCGCTCTCCCCCTGCTCTCCCTGTGGAACTGAACACTTCTATCTGTGTGTGTGTGTGTGTGTGTGTGTGTGTGTGTGTGTGTGTGTGTGTGTGTGTGTGTGTGTGTGTGTGTGTGTGTGTGTGTGTGTGTGTGTGTGTGTGTGTGGAGAGGCTAATCGTTACATGCATGATGTAATATAAGACCCCCCCATAAGTATTCATGAGTTAAAAATCTATTTGCACGCTCACAGGGTATTGCAAATGGGGGACTGGTGTTAATGTATACCTGCATTTGTGTGTGTGTGTGTGTGGGTTGAGAGGAAGAAGAGAGAGAGCGAGGGGTCTGCTTTTGTCCGTTGTGCGCGTAAAAAATTGATAAAAAACAGCATAAAACTCCACTGGGAATTTCTTCGATTGTGAGCTTCAGTCAACCTGGCCCCCCACCTCTCCTCTCACATGTTTCATTCCACTCCACTCTCTATATACCTTTGGAAGTCTCCCTCTCAGTGGTGGAAGAAGTACTCAAGTAAAAGTACCAATACCACAATATAAAAATACAAAATAACAAAAGTATTGGCATCAAAATATACTTACAGTTCCAAAGTACAGTAGAACTCCAGATTTTTCTAAAATTCTCAAACTTTTTACAAAAATAGAAGATCTATAAGCTCACAACGCGTCGTGATGCGTTGTGAGCTTGTAGATCGGATATTTTGGAATAGCTGAAGTATACAGTAATGGGGCTAAGTGGTTAATATACGGGTTTGTTTTGTAATAAAAATCTAAAATACGCAAAGTAACTAACAAAGCTGTCAGGAGTAGAAGAAAAGTACATTATTTGCCTCTGAGGTGTAGAAGTTAAAGTATATAAAGAAATAGAAATACTCAAGTAAAGTCGAAGTACCTGTAAAGTTTACTTTAGTACAGTACGTGAGTAAAAGTTACTTCCGACCACTGCCTTTGGAAGTCTCTCTGTCATGTTCTTTACCTCCCTCACTATTCTATACATTCATTTCCTCATCTGTCCCTCCCTCTGTTCTCTCCCTCAGCTCGCATTCTGCTCCTCTGGTCATTTTATTTTATTTATACGGGACAGTGCGCGTTCAAAGGTATTCAATACATGTACAAAACATGAATCAATTGAACATGAAGTCATGTAAACATGCCGGATTTAGCCAGAAGCGCATTTCCATCCGTGGTCCCACATATCGTCTCTGTCGGGTCTCGGGTGGAAACCTCATTATGGAGATAGGAGGTTTCTGCCCGACAGCAACGATGTATTACAACATCACAACAACAACATGACAAAAACAGAAAATACAATATACTGCCTACTTAATAATGTAATATGTTTTGTGATCATCTCTGTGGGTGGGAGGTGAAGTTGGTCGTAGTGCAGCCATAATACCATAAATAGATAAATGTTGTTTTCATCATTATATGACATTACCATCAGAATATTGTTATTGAGTTATTTGGTAAAAAGAAAAAAAGGGGGAAAAAAGGATATTTGATGTTTTGCCCAACCCTAATGTTCTTATTCTGGACTGTGTGATGCACAATTTCTATTAGATTTCTGTTAGATTCCTGTGCTGTCTAGTCAATCTTGTTCCATTCACCTGTCGTGGAGGATGGATCCACACACATTGGATTCTGTTCAAAAATCCTGTAGGCAGTGGTGGAAAGTAACTAAATACATGTACTCAAGTACTGTACTTAAAGGACGACTTCACCGATTTTCAACATATAATTGGTCCTCACTAATACTCATGATAAAATGGTACCATTTTTTTCTACTCGGTCTGTGTCTCAGAGGAGGGCTTTACAAGCTAAACTACAAGATCTGCTATTTTCAAAAGATTTGTATACATTTTATACTCTTGAAAACTTGTGAAATTCTGAATAATGAGTATACTTTTACGTTTGGTAAAAATGGCATCAAAAGCATATTTTGATGCCAATACTTTTGTACTTTTACTCAAGTAAATTTGGAATACCAGACTTTTACTTGTAACAGAGTATTTCTACATTATAGTATTGGTACTTTTACTTAAGTAAAACATGTGAGTACTTCTTCCACCACTGCCTGTAGGCCAGTGGTGCACAAACTGTGGACTGTGACCCAAACTTGGGAAATAACTGTTAGGTCCTGTGTATGGGAATTGTGTACAGCAACATTAGAATGGCAATACAATTACATGAACCAAGTAATGACAAAATACTTAAAATGTTCACTTTCAATCCCTGCAATCTTCTGTGTTTAAACTGGATTTGCTGCTAATCTCGTGTTGTGTACTGCTAAGTGTTAAATGCTTTCATTTATGTCCTTTTAAGCGCAGGATTTGGTGTGCCTCGAAACATTTACAAAAACATGTTTTTTCTTCACTTGTCCTTAAGAAGACCTCATTTATTAAGCCTTGAAAAGCAGTAAATCTAGGAATCACTTTTTGTGATTAGTTTAATTAACTTCATCCCTTTCTTTCTTTCTTCTTTAGCTTTTAATTATTGCAAACATGGCTGTTGTCAGCAGTCAAACAATGAATTGTCAATAAATGACCATGAAGAAATATACCATGTTGTTGTGACAAGCATAGATTGATAATTCTGGGTCATTGCTGAAAAGCTTTGTGCGTCGCCTTCTCACAGCCTTCTCACAGCCCCCCCCCCCCAAACTAAGCTAGTGAGCTCACTCTTGAACCCTAGAGCCACCCATTTCTTTCACACCTTCCCTCCATCCCCTCCTCCTTCGCTCTATCACTCCACTTGACAGGAAGTCATCAGGCCAGATCAGACAAGCCTACCTTCCATCCTCACATGAGAATTCTCCATTCGCTCCCTCACTCTCCTCCTGTACTCTCTCTCTCTCTCTTGCTCTCTCTCGGTCTCTCTCGGTCTCGGTCTCTCTCTCCCCTCTGCATAGCATGTCAGCGCTAGTTCAAAGTGAACCCTTCCTCCTCTCCTCCCCTCCGCTCCCTTCACCTCGTCTCTCTCCATCCTCTGCAGGGCAGGTCAGCTCCACCCTCCTTCCGCTCTGCCTGTTATCCATCCTTCCTTCCATCCGCCATGCCAATCTCTTCAGTTTTTTTCTGCCTCTTTAGTAGTACAGTAGGGTAGGAGGATCTGGCCATCCGTCCGTCCTTCCATACTTCCCTTCATCTCCTCCCCCACCCCTCTCTCTATGTCTCTCCCTCTCTCCCTCGTAAGCGGTGCGGGTCAGTCAAGTTCAGGGCGTCAGAGTGAGCAGTCCGTCCCAGGAACTGCTCATCATCATGACAGCCTGTCCAAGAGTATTCACCTTCCTCTCCTTTCATCTTCCTCCCTGCCTTCTCTCTCTCTCTCTCTCTCTCTCTCTCTCTCTCTCTCTCTCTCTCTTTCTCTTTCTCTCTCAGCAAATCCACCTCTCGACTCTCACTTCCCTCTCCTGTCTCTCTCTCTCTCTCTGTCTCTCTTAGAAACATCACGTCCTTCCCCCTTCCTCCCATCCATC
Source organism: Gymnoscopelus microlampas (assembly GCF_963454915.1). Taxonomy (NCBI): domain Eukaryota; kingdom Metazoa; phylum Chordata; class Actinopteri; order Myctophiformes; family Myctophidae; genus Gymnoscopelus; species Gymnoscopelus microlampas. Next base: position 21,915,485 of record NC_139956.1, on the reverse strand, counting down.
ACTCTCTCCTGCTGTCCTCTCTTGTTGCATACGTCTTGGACACTAATAGCTGTCCCTCTGTCTCCGTCGCTGTTGGTTTGTCTATCTCGTCTCCTTTCTTCTCTCTATCGCCCTTCTTACGTTATCTTTCTTTTTGGTGGTGGAGGGGGCCTCATTTTTCCTGCGGTCATCTGTTTTTTTCTTCTTCTTCTCGTACTTCTCCTAATGAAACATAGCGTTCCCTCCAGACCGAGAGATCATTCATCTTCATTTTCTTCTGTTACGTTCACTCTGTCTGTTCATTAATCCTCAGCCCTCCCTCTCTCTCTCTCTCTCTCTCTCTCTCTCTCTCTCTCTCTCTCTCTCTCTCCCTCACTCGCTTATCTATCATATGTATATCTGTCTCAATCTCCAGCTCCACAATGTCAAAACCCTACCCTAAGGGAACGTGTCCACCAAGGCGCAGCGTATGTTTTTAATTGTTTACAATTGGAGCGCCGCATATTTGGAAACGCCAGCAGCGTGACAAGCTTATGGCAATGAACATCTCTTTTGCGTTTTTTTCCATCTGCTTGCCTAGAGTTGCAATATTTTCAACGCTTGGACACATTTTTAGGCGAGTGTCTTGCGTTTTCATCTGGGAAGAAAGCGACATCGTACTTAGCAAGGGATTAAAATGCACTCTGGTGGTGCCCTATAGTCCTAGTCTGCGAGGGAGATACACGTTCATTTTCAACGTAATGTCTCAGGAACAATTAGGTCTTTGAACATTGTGTCAAAGAGGAGGTTTCAGATCGAGTGGTGGACAGTAACGAATTACATTTACCTGAGTACTGTGCATTTTTGAGTACGTGTAGACCTACACCTACTTTACTTGATTATATTCCTTTCATTCCACTTCATGTTGTACTTTTTGACCCCACTACATTTCTACGAAGGGAAAAAGTAGCCTGCATTTTGAATTAACCACTGGCAAAACTCACCAAATTATGACCTATCAAAAAAAGCTGATGTCCTTTATATGGAGATGAACTAACTGTCATCTTCAATTCGATGTACTCAGTGATATCATTTTATTATCAAATTCATTATGCAGAGGTTCAGCTTTTTCTCCCGGAGCTTTAAACAGAGCTGTCAGAGTTTGACTTTTCTCCAATAAAAGGATAAACTGCAAGTTACTATGCAAGAACAGTGCGTTGTCATTTTTCATCTATTTAAACCTTAGAAGATGGGAATGTGCATATTTTGACATTCTCATATCTACAATAACAGTGCACTGGTTTGCATTAGTTGGAGGAAAGGCACTTCACTGTAACATTTGTCTTCATCCTTGGTTTCTATGAATGGCTTTGCGCTGATGAGTGCAAAGCTTTCCCTCTTCAACAATTAGGCATCCGCAGTTAGTGTATGCGAGAATAGTGCAAAGCTTTCCCTCTTCATCATTTTGCATCCACACTTAAGGCCGAATTCATACTTAAGTCGCTCGCCGAGAATAACAGACCTACAAGATCACAATGCATTGCGGATGCGACATGTTGTTAGCTTGTAGGCGTGCGCTTGTAGGCCATCGCGCGACGAAGCATACATTTGGCTTTAATGTATGCTAGAATAGTGCTAAGCTTTCCCTCTTCAGCTGTAGCTATGCATCCACAGTTAGCGTATGCTAGAATAGTGCTAAGCTTTGCCTCTTCAGCTGTAGCTATGCATCCACATGCAGTTAGCGTATGCTAGAATTGTGCTAAGCTTTCCCTCTTCAGCTGTAGCTATGCATCCACAGTTAGCGTATGCTAGAATAGTGCCTAGCTTTCCCTCCTCACCAGTATATGCAATATGCATCCATAGTTAGCGTATGCTAGGATAGTGCCTAGCTTTCCCTCTTCACCAGTATATGCAATATGCATCCATAGTTAGCGTATGCTAGGATAATGCTAAGCTTTCCCTCTTCACTAGTATATGCATCCACAGTTAGCGTATGCTAGGATAGTGCTAAGCTTTCCCTCGTCATCTCCCATTAGCAGTCATTTAGCCCTGGCCTTCCCTTCCCATTACTGTGACTGACAGAGCAGCGAGGCGGAAGGGAGCCATGCACTCACAGGATGACACAAATGCACTTTTGACTTAGCTTCCGTCTCACATACAGTACACCCGTGCAATGCACACACAATGTACACACGATTGAATGCACGTCACCGCTTTCAGGTGGAAACCTTGTATGTGCAAAACGGTTACTTTTCAGAAAATGGAAAAAAGAACCTGGCTGTGTTCCAGTGGATCCAGTGTAGTTATTATTTGGTCACTAGCTGTTGCTACTTTTCATTGGCTCAGTATTTATAAAAACCCACTGACACACTTGACCACTTTCACTTCCCAAATTTTAAAAATAGAAAGAAATAGCAGATACAAGCTCACAATGCATGCATGTGAGCTTTCGTGTGACCCTGTAGCTTGACAAAGTAGGGCATTAATTTACAGCCCCAAAAAAAAACACAAAAAGCTGAAATATGGAGATACAAGGTTTCCGGCCGACAGCCGCGCCATGCAGAAACGTATACGGCTGCCGCCGTGTGCAGATGAATGTGGCCCGTAATGCTTTTTCTAGTACAGCGGTCCTAAAATTAATGCGGGCACATTACTCAGCGACAGCTTGCGGTCAGAGCATCCAGCGTTGGTACAAAGTGCAGGAACACAGTGGTTGGTACACGGGAAAGGCTGCTGCACACCCTGGGATCGATCGTCCCGCTTCACAACGGTATGGGTGGGTCCTCACGGGTGCTTTGATCGCTCCTACAATCTAACAGACATGCATGCCGGTAGATCAATAGTCGCCGATGGAGTTTGGGTGGGAGCACACACGGGAGAAAAGATGAGGGAGACCGAGGGTATCTTTTATCCACTGTTTCTGGGTCATGCTTCTGATCTTCACACGCTGGTACCGACTGCTGAATTTGTGGATTTGTGGATTTTAGTTGCTGCCGTGTTCGGGGTGATTCTCCGATTCGTGTTCTGCTAATGGCAGTTCTGTCAAGCATTGAGGTTCCATTTTTGATGGTACTGTCGATCTGAATGTACTAAATTAGTGGTTCTCAAACAAGATTGATTTCAAGGATCCCCATAATAACTCTTATAGTGTACAAATTTAACCAAATGGACCGGTTAGGGTCCATTTGGTTCCATTTGTACACACTCAGAGTTACAGACCTGTAAGGGTCAATTTGGAACGCCCTCAATGGAGGGTCCCTGGGCCCACCTTTGAGAACGACTGCACTAAATCAAAAGTGTAACTGCTCTAGCCCCCCATGGAAATAATTTGTGTAAAACGTATGCATTTATGTACTAAATGTATCTGTAAGGTCATCAAACGATTTTTAATTAAATCTGTAGTTATGCTGCATGTCCTACAGTATTACTAAGAGACGTAGCCAGTTAAATAGAACGAAGAGAATGAGGAAATTAGGAAATACACACGCCCCTGATTCACCAGTAGTGGAAAGTAACTAAGTACATGCAGGGGCGCCGGAACGGAATATGACGTGGGGGGACGTCATTGCCCACCTTTGAGAACGACTGCACTAAATCAAAAGTGTAACTGCTCTAGCCCCCCATGGAAATAATTTGTGTAAAACGTATGCATTTATGTACTAAATGTATCTGTAAGGTCATCAAACGATTTTAATTAAATCTGTAGTTATGCCGCATGTCCTATTACTAAGAGACGTAGCCAGTTAAATAGAATGAAGAGAATGAGGAAATTATTCTCATCATAGTTACCACTTCCATTAGACTGAGTTTTCACTGTTAAATCCATAGTGTTTATTACATTTCTAAATGAGAGAGTGTAAAAATTGTCATATCTAGTTTTACGCTTTCAGAGTTACTGTGAATTAGCACACTGGATTTAATTGTGTATAACTATTTAATACTAATGACAGGAGTCATCACAGTTGACTCGACCAGTGGGGTCCGGGGACCCCAGGGGTCCTTGAGGGGGATCCCCAGCTAAATTACTGCTATTATCTGCTATTTTAAAAAAAAACTAGAAAATCTTTGCGCTGTGGTCTGAAATGGGAGTGGACTAGGCGGGCACACAAAGGTGATGTGGGGGTTTCAAACGTTTTGTAAACACCCATTTAGTGGGAAAACGCAGCAGTAGAAATCGCTACCACTGTCGGTGTGAATCCGCCGTTGTAATGGTGAAATACGTAACATGTTTACTGTGAATTCAGTACAGGGTGAATGCCTAGTTCTCTCCCCGTGTTGAAGAAGCAGGGAGGGCCCTTTTATCTGCCTAGAGTTCTGAACCAAAGTACAGCTCTCAGCCAAAATCATTACTCACTAAGTTAAAGATCGTCTTCTTTTTATGACTTGAAATGCTGCTTATCTCATTACACATCTCCCTCAAGGCTGAATTCCAACTCTGAAGCATCAGTTCTTCTTATCTTCAATCTTTAATTCTCCCTTCTGTTCTGATCTTAACTCCTGGCTGTTTAGTGTTGTGTGTTTTTTTGCTTGCTGTAATGTGCTGCGTTCGGCAGTAGGCCTATTTACTATTCCATCGCAAAACTGTGCTTCTCGACATCACAGATGTTATATACAGCAGACATACACACGCCTCTGGATTCACCAGTAGTGGAAAGTAACTAAGTACATCATGCAGGGGCGCCCGCACGTGGGGGGACACCTCAGGGACACAAATTGTGCGGTTATTTCGGGTAGGTTTGTTGATTTTTGGGGGGGATAATGCGGTTATTTTGGTTAATTCGGTTCGCCTCGCGCTCGCGGTGGTCGCGAGGTGCGGGGGACTGGACTGATTTTATTATTTATATATAAAAAAAGTTTTTTTTTCTTTTTTTTTTTTGGGCTGGACTGAATAGTGGGGGGACACAGTGTCCTAATTAAACAGGCTCCGGTGCCACTGAGTACATGTACTCAAGTACTGCACTTAGGTACAATTTTGAGGTATTTTCCTTTACTGGAGTATTTCCAATTTTCAGTTCTTTTACTTCTACTGCAGAGGCAAATATTGTAATTTTGCAATATTGTAATATTGTTTACTCCACTACAATTATTTGAGAACTTTAGTTAATAGTTACTTTGTAGATTTTGATTATTATTATTACAAAACATACATTAATCACTTCAGCGCTGTAGTATGATTAAGTAGGGCGTTAATTTACAAAAAAAACACACACAAAAAGTTAGAATATGGAGATAAGAGGTTTCTGACCGACAGCAACGATGTATAATGTTATAAACCATGTACCTCTCAGGCACCGCTTCATGCACAGAGAAAGAAAACGGTCAGAAATAAAATGTATGTTTAGTCTGCAGTGTGCTCCTGGTCAGTGCTCTTCAGGAGGAGAGCAGAGGGCGAGACATTTTAATTAGCCACAGAGTACGAAAAAACACAAAAAAAGTTATATGGAGAAAGGAGGTTTCTGCCCGACAACAACGATGTATAATGTCTGTACAGTTCACTGACACCGACAAACCACCTCTCAGGCACATGGTGTGTAAACTGTAAGCCGCAGCAGTTCATGAAGTCCAACTGAATGCCATGAGACGAAGATAAAAGGCTGTGTGGTTCTATACGACAGAGAGAGAGAGAGAGAGAGAGAGGGTGATTCAGAGGCAGATAGTAAGTACTCACTGTATGTTATCTGTGAGAGGGACTGAGAGCACAGACAAGAGAAGAAAGGTTAGTTAGTGAGAGTCAGAGAGAGAGAGAGAGAGAGAGAGAGCAGTAATGGCGGAAGAAGAACTCTTATTTCGTTGCTCTCGGGCAGAAACCTCTTATCTCCATATTCTAACCTTTTCAGTTTTTTTTAATTAACGCCTTACTTGATCATACTACAGCGTCATACAAAAGCATCAGAAGTAGCAGATCCACAAGCCGAACGCCATTCCCCCCCCCCTCGTTTACTCTTACATTGAGTGTAATTCCGGATGCGCCCCGTCACTACCGCCCATTGGGAACTTCTGACAGAAACAGGATTAAAACACTTCTTTATATATGGACTAATACATTGCACAAATACTCCGGACCCTTAGTTAACATTTGGGGCGGGTAAGGACCTTATATTTTGCATTTGTACATGTTTGGAGAAGTATGGGCTTTGTTGGTGACATTCCAGGGCAATCTGGGGGGGGGTGATAGCTAAGACTCGTAGATATAAAAATTACAAAATCGATAAAATTCATCTACGAGAGTCTTGATCTAAGGCTTGATCTATCGATGTTGTGGGCTAATTGGTTACATATTTTGTACACTAAAATCTAACGTAGTTCAAATAATTGGTGTGTAGTAAAAAAAAAAAGTAAAATATTTGCATCTGAGATATAGTGGAGTAGAAGTACAAAGTATTGAAACATGGAAATACACAAGTTAAGTAAAAGTGCCTCAAAATTGTACATTACAGTTTACACCATTGTTTCTCAACCTTTTCTTGATAAGGAAGGGCCCAAGGGCCCGCTTGAAAATCATGGGCCCACCCATCCGCCATGTTAAGTGGTCAGATGGGTGGGCCACGTGCATTTTCAGAGCATGTTATGATCAACCGACCTTGTTCCCAGCTTGGATCAGTGGAGCCATTAGTATATCGCTGCTGTCGGGTGGAAACCTTGTATGTCCAAAATAGTTCCTTCCTTATTTTTCAAACATTTTGAAGTAGTGAAAATAGCCGATCTACAAGCTTGTATTTGCACTACTTTGTGCGACACTCTTGTGTGACGAAATAAGGCATTCATTTACCAACAAACATTACCAAAAATGAAAAAGTTAAAAGTGAAACTTGGAGATACAAGGTTTCTGCCCGACAATTTAAGTTCCTATTGTGCTTGAGTAAATGTACTTTCCACCATTGAGAGAGAGAAAGAGAGAGAGAGAGAGAGAGGGAGGGAGAGGGAGAGAGAGAGAGCAAAGGAGACGGCAGACTTGACGAAAGTGGAAAGGACGGCTCAGGGGAGCGCGAGGACACCAATCAACACCTTCTGATTGCCTCAGGTGTCCCCCGGGATGGATCGATTGGCAGGGAGGAGGAGATAACTGCTCCATACACTCATCAAGGAATACAAAGAAGCATCATACCCTCTATTGTCTGTGTGTGTGTGTGTGTGTGTGTGTGTGTGTGTGTGTGTGTGTGTGTGTGTGTGTGTGTGTGTGTGTGTGTGTGTGTGGGGAGGAGGGGGGGTGTTTGGCAAAGATGCTGCGAGAGGCTTTTTTGATGTTTGTCTCAGGGTCAGTTGTTGCCGCCAGTGAGAATGTGAACACACTCAACTTTGGTGTACGTCTGTCTATCGACGCATCAATCCACCTTTGTCTGCGTTAGCTTGTTACTTTTAACGAAACCCAATTCGCAGAGCCCCAGGAGGATCTATGTGCAACGTGATGAGGAAGAACGTGGGGAAATGCAGTTTCTAGTGTAGTCATTTTGGCAAAAAAAAGAAAAGCGTGAGTACTAAAGCTCAAAGAAAACAAACGTGTCCCTTCGGGCCTGTCTTGTTTGTCAGGATGTGTTACTATTTTTGCTACACCTGTGGATTTGATGCTATATTTTAGGCCCTTGAAGGACACTTTTGTGATTGATCAAAGTGGCTAGCTCAGGTGGATAGCTCCGTGTTGAGGGTTCGACAACAAGCTCTTGTCACTTAACCACTTAAGCCCAACTACTATATATATATTGTCGTACGACGAATAACGGAATTAGTTTATCTGCAAGCTCATAACGTGTCAAAATACCACACAGTGTGAGCTTGTAGATCAGCTATTTACGCTATTTTGAAAATATTCAAAAAGTGTAAAATCTTTTGAAAATGTATTTCTGATTTTATTTTTACACATTTAATGCATTTTTGCGGCAGGTTGAACGTTAAAATGTAGGTTTCTTTGCTTCTGAAACACGTTCCTCTTTGCAGACACTTTCATGGTCTCCTTCATCATCATTTGATTGCTATTCTGTTGGCTCAGTGGCCTGTTGAATCTAAAGGCTGCTAATAGCTCAGCGTCGGTCTCGCCCCATCTTTTAATTCTAAGGAAAGAGGCCTGCCGCCGAGTGCTTCTTAATCAAAGTTCACTCAGCCGTAGCGCGAGCGGCGAAGGATTGACCCAATTATCAGTGACCGCTGATTACAGCGACACTGTCGCTTCGCGAGAGAGAGAGACACTCGTGTCTGCGGACGCGCACGGGCACCGGAGAGCCTCTCCCACTCGGCGAGGTTATCAACACGTGTTCAGAATCTGAATCACACGCGCTCACACACACACACACACACACACACACACACACACACACACACACACACACACACACACACACACACACACACACACACACACACACACACACACACACACACAAGCAATCATGTCATATCATCTTCCGGCTGTGACATCCTCAAGCAGCCAAGAGAGAAGTCACGTTGCTGTTCATATGACCCCTGAAATAAATGGCCTCCACTACATTTGTGTCCATTCAATTCTGTGTAGACCCATGAGGGCACCCTATGTGTCTCTCTCTCTCTCTCTCTCTCTCTCTCTCTCTCTCTCTCTCTCTCTCTCTCTCTCTCTCTCTCTCTCTCTCTCTCTCTCTCTCTCTCTCTCGCTCTCCCCCTCAGCCACCTACCCCTTCATTGTCTCTCTCTATCCATCTCTCCTTTCTCAAGGTTGATAATGCATTATTAATCTCTCTAATTCATATCCTCGGCAGGACCCTATACATCTCTTCGGGTTCGATAGTGCCATTCATTACTGAGCGGAGGAGTGGAGACAAGTCGGAAAAGGAGTCGAAGGTTACTTTATTGTTGAGCTGCTTGCGCTATAAGCCGTCGCCTCTCTCCCTCCCCCGGCTGATGTGATTGTAAATGGGAATGCATGAATAGAGAGTGCGTCACCGGGATCTGCGGCCGACGTTCGCTCTGCGAGAGGACAGGAGGAGAGGAGAGGAGCCACCGTTTCAATATTCAATCACAAATGCTCGTTTATAATTAAGTATTCATTATCGGGCGTCGATGTGTCCACGCCCAAGGGGGGAGATTAAACAGAGCACATGGGGGATTGTTAGAAGAAACCTCTCTTATTGTGCACAAACCCACACCCGACTATGTCCACCTCCTTGAAGGTTTTATAGTGGCTTTTAGTCTTTTTTGGCATTTGTGAAATTGCCACCGGACTTTGTTTTTTGTTGGCTTTAAAATTGCATTTCCTAAACCAGATCTATCTGTTTAACAGGGAACAAAATGTACTTGATGCACGGTGATTCGCTATACCTCCTCTTTAGTCAATTATTCTAACCACTTAAGCCCTATATACCTTTGTCGTATGACCAATAGCGAATATAGAAGCTTGTAGATCTTGTACAATAGATCTGCATTTTGGAAAATGTGAAAATATTTGCCTATAATTGCATGCACAAAATAGGGACGCCAGGGTTGGTGTGGTTAATAGGATGTTTTAGAATTATAATTTCATCAACTAATTATATGTATGGTCCAGTCATTTGGTGAGAGACTTGTGGCTCTGTGTCCTTCCTCGGTCCACTGCACACAGTGTGATGATAACGGTAATTAAGAAGCGAAATCTGCACTGAGAACGCTCTGAAAAATACACTTTTTCAGTGGTCAAGTAACTGCAGTTACTGTAATTACATTTACTCTACTGAAGTACTGTACTTCAGTAAAATGTTTAGGTGCTTTTACTTTACTTGAATACTTTACTCCACTACAATTATTTGAAAACTTTAGTTACTAGTTACTTTGCAGATTTAGATTATTAATACAAATCATGCATTAAGCACTTAGGCCTTTTTCTGTCGGCTATTCAAAAATAGCGATTTACAAGCTCACAACGCGTCGTGAGCTTGTAGATCTGCTATTTTTTAAATGGTTTTGACAAACGTTTTAAGCATTTCTTCTACTTTGGTACTGTAAGTATATATTAATGTCAATACTTTTGTACTTTTACACAAGTCAAATTTCGAATACAGGTCTTTTACTTTTTGTGCTTCTTTTACTCAAGTAAAAAAATCGGAGTAGCCTACTTCTTCCACCGTAATCTGAGTTCCCAGAAGTTTTCGCCGGCTCGGCGAGGAACTTCTGGGCCAGAGGCCTGGGATTTGTGGGCGGGATGTAATTTACGCTCTGAATCTGAGCGGACACGCCTCTTACCGGTCTGGAGCTGTGCAACTCGTCTAAAAAGTCCGACGAGAGGCAAACAGCAGTACACAACAATGGCGGTCGAAATTTCTCAAGGGGAAATTGCTTCCCGTCGAACCTATTTAGATGCAACACCCACTGCATGTGGATCCCGCCCCCTTTTCTTCATTGGCTGTTGATTTGAATCACAACGCAGTGGCCGCGCCCCCGCTGTCCAAACTCCGAGGCAATGCCTCCCAGACTACTTCCACCGCTGTGCTTCATGCACTGAGAAATAAAACGATCAAAAAGAAATAGTCTCTGTCGGGTGGAAACCTGAAACCTCATCAAAAACTGGATTCAAATTCAAAAGTAGCAGGTCTATACGGCTTGTGGATCTACTACTTTTGATGCTGTTGTGTGACGCTGTAGTGTGATCAAGTAGGGCGTTAATTTACAAATAAAACCCACAAAAAGTTAGAATATGGAGATAAGAGGTTTCTGCCCGACAGCAACAATGTATAATGTTTATACAGTTCAGAGTTCACTGACACCGACAAACCACCTCTCAGGCACCGCTTCATGCACAGAGAAATAAAATGTATGTTTAGTCTGCAGCGTGCTCCCATGGTCAGTGCTCTTCAGAGCAGAGGGCGAGACATTTCATTAGCCACAGAGTGGAATGGATACGAGGCGTGTGCACGGCCACGTGCGCACGTGTGTGTAAATGTTAATGATATAAGGAATGGAACACTGGCTAAATGAAAGCCACATAAAATGTCAGCTGCGTGCGTGCGTGCGTGCGTGCGTGCGTGCGTGCGTGCGTGCGTGCCATGCAAGGGAGAAAGACGGCCTCTAAACTTTTCGTCCCAAAGCTCTCTCTTTCTCTTTCTCTTTCTCTATCTCTCTTTCTCTCTCTCTGTGTGTGTGTGTGTGTGTCATGCTCTCGCCCCACAATTATAACCAGCATTAATTATGAATCAGCCCCCGGATGTGTGAGCTGAGCCATCGCCACCACTGTGGCCCTGGCAGGCAGGCAGCGGCACCGGCCACCTCCCAGCCCAACTCCATCTACACACACACACACACCCATAGTTTGTGTTACTATACTTGAGAGGACAGAAACGTTTTAGGATGCCGAATTTGTGAATGCAATTTTTTTGCGCTTTTTGACATTTGTATCCCTAACCCGAAAGCCGAAAATACCCGATCTACAAGCTCACAACGGCTATCAAGCTCTAACCCCAACCCCTAAACTTAACCTCTAAATGTGTAATCCTAACCATGACTGACGCCAAGCTGAATCTGTTCCTAATTGTAAGACTAACTGCCCGTATCTGTTTTTTAACCATAAAACAACTATTCCTCTTGTGGGGATCAGGATAATTGTCTATTTCTACTCTGTACTTGTAAGTCCTCACAAGTATATTAACAAAACCACACACTTGTGCACACACACACACACACACACACACACACACACACACACACACACACACACACACCAACCACCCACAGGAACATGGCACTTTCATTATCCATTTATTAATTTGCGCGCAGGCTACCAGGATGGGGTGGGCTGTGGGGTGGGGGTGGGCTGTGGGGTGGGGGGGTGAGGGCTAGGAGAGGGATAGAGCAGAGCACTGTGGGAGAGAACAGGATGGCTATAATTACGTATAGCACATTATTAGTTATGATAATTATTTTGCTGATGGACTGGGCATTGTTTGTGTGTGTGTGTGTGTGTGTGTGTGTGTGTGTGTGTGTGTGTGTGTGTGTGTGTGTGTGTGTGTGTGTGTGTGTGTGTGTGTGTGTGTGTGTGTGTGTGTGTGTGTGTGTGTGTGTGTGTGTGTGTGTGTATATATATATTTTAGGGGTGTGCCGATATATCGTCCCACAATAAAGTTTTTTTTTTATATATATATATTTTTGCAATAATTATGACGCAAAAACAGAAGTATTTGTTTGTATTCGCTCCCCCCCCCATATATTTTCTTAATAAAAAAGTGCCATATATCGTATTGTATTGATATCGTGAGCCCAATATCGGGTATTCGTATCGTATCGTGAAATTAGTGTATCGGCACACCCATAATATATATATATATATATATATATATATATACACACACATATATACATATAATCTGTCCTTCTCCTCCTCCCTTGCTTTCGCTTATTCAGAGCACAGTCTTAAGATGTCTGGCTCAGCCGCCCACTGACAGAACAGCATGACGGAGACCAGCTTTCAGAGAGAGAGAGAGAGAGAGAGAGAGAGAGAGAATGAGAGAGGGAGGGTAGGGAGGAGCCGAGAGACGGGGGAAAACAGAAAAAAGGTGTAATCATAAAAATTACTATCCGTGAGAACCATGGGCATTCACACTTTTTTCCACCTGACCTGCGTCCACATTCATGTCTGTCTGTCTGTCTGTCTGTCTGTCTGTCTGTCTGTCTGTCTGTCTATTGCCCATATTGCCCATAATGGCATGCCCAAAATAAGGATTGTTTGTATAATCGATTCAAGTGATTAGTTGGATTAGCTGTTGCACCCCTTCTGGTGTTACTGTTTAACCTTTGGGGCGAGACTGATGGAGATACATGCAATGGAGTGAGTCACAGAGAAGTTCACTACGATGGAGTTGGAGTTGATGTAGTCACCAGCTGAAAATTCCACACAGCAAAGTGTTTCACAGAGTCCTGATCCAGGTCAAAGATGTTGTCTGTTTGGTGCTAATGGGAGAAAATGCTCTGGAACAAGCCTGCCACTTGTGTTTTCCTAGACAGCTCCAACAAAAGGGTTTTTTCTTGTAGTTTTCTTCTTCCTTTTTTGTTTTGCTAATTAATTCCCAGTCCAGCGGAGCAGCCACAGTAGTTAGATTCCACAAAGGTTGATTTGAGAGGAGAGTACTTTTGTTTCTCTGATGCATCAAATGTTTTGTTGTGCCGAGCGAGGCCCCTTATCCTGACCGCGGGGCGAAGTCAGCGGTGTCGAAACGCAGGGTTGCTCTGTTCAGTTTCCATGTGAAGTTACTGGAGCTCCCCTTGATCAGACACCAAACATCCTTCTCTGCCCAGTTCTTCCACTCTCCAGGTATCTGTTCTTTATTCAGTCTCGCAGCAAAACTGCTCATTAGGCCAGACTAAAGCAGAGAGGGAGCAGAGAGAGGCTTTGAGAGTGTTCGACTACTAGGGGAAGCATTATGCCTTATTTATACTTAGCTGAGTGCAGGCAGTGGTGGAAAGTAACTAAGTACATGTACTCAAGTACTGTACTTAAGTTCACATTTGCGGAATTTTCACTTCACTGGATTATATTACATTTTCAGTACTTTTACTTCTACTTCACTACATCAAATATTGTACTTTTTACTCCTTTTTAATTATTTGAAAACTTTAGTTACTAGTTACTTTGTAGATTTATATTATTATTACAAAACATGCATTAACCACTTAATCCCTATATATTTTAGCTATTTTCAAATGATGTGTATACATTTTGAACACTTGTGAAATAGGACATTCTGCATAATGAGTACTTTTACTTTTGGTACATTAAGTACATTTGATGCCAATACTTTTATTCAAGTACATTTTGAATTCCAGACTTTTACTTGTAACAGTATTTGTATAGTGCAGTATTGATACTTTTACTTAAGTAAAACATTTGAGTACTCTTTCCACTCTCTCTCTCTCTCTCTCCCTTCATCTCTCTCTCCCTATCTCTTTCCCTCTCCTCTCCTCTTTTTCTGTGTCTCTCATCTTCTCTCTCAAGGGCCAGTGTTTAAGTGGCATTGTTGTCTACAAATGCCTAAATGCCTAACAACCATTTCTTTCTCTGGCTCTCATTCAGCCTAGACATGGCGTTCATGGCAATCGTGTAGATAAGTGGAGGAGTCAACAAATAAAGCAATTAGCCAATTGTTTATTACGTGTTCTCTCCATCTCCATCCATCTCTCCATGCCGTTCTCCATCTCCAGGGACCCAAAGCATCACTCCTTCTGAAGTGTGACCTTGGCCAGTGGAACTCAAACCTTTCAATTTCAATACACGGACCCCCAGAAGTCTCAGAGTTACAGACCTGTAATGATCCATTTCAAACCCCCTCAAAGAACCCTGAGGGTCCCTGGACCCCACCGTAGGAACCACTGACCTTGGCAGTGTGTGTGTGCAGGACCCAAGGACATGCTGTATTCAAAGCCCAACTTTATTTGTGTTGAATCTCACCAGCTCAACCCTGATCCTCCCAAGGACTCATGGCTTGTGGGAGTTACAAACTAAATACATATAGAGTACATTCTTTGAGCCCAGTGTACTCCTCCCAAAGGCGAGCACACACACACACACACACACACACACACACTCACACTCACACTCACACTCACACTCACACTCACACTCACACACACATCACAGATCCCTGCAGCTCTGGCTTGCTATTATTCAAACTCTTGGATGCAACAACAATTAGCAAGTCTAATGATGCATCGACTGCCTTGGCTTGCTTCAGTCGGCTCAGCACCCACTCCTCACTTTAGCATGCTCCGTCAACATCACAGGAAGCCCCACGCTTGGAACAATCCATACAATGAGGTCATCAACCCTCGCCGAGAAGGTCAGCCAGCAACACGGGAAGCGTTTCGCCGCGCACACGTGTATGGATTACGCATGCTTGTCTGACAGTGTGTAAGATTAGCAGGTCCTGTCATAGGCCACAGCTGTCAGAAAGCCAGGCTAACATTAGCATCTAAATCATCGCGGTATCTATTGTACTTTTGCCAACCCCGCCAGGGCCAATTTCAACAGCATAGCGCTAGATCGCTATCGGCGCCCTGGCTAACGGTAAGCACGCGCAGTGCTGCTGTCAGCCCCTCCACGTGGGAGAGAACCGCATAAGGTACAGGAAATTACAACGTTATGCACTGTACCATTCATTAGGCTTTGACATTGGGTTGGCGTATTTGTGCCTGCATTCTTAGAAGATCGCACACCGCCGGTATAGCGGCCAGACACCCACACACGCGTATGCAAATCGCCTCTGTCTGATACTTTTGTGTGACGCTGTAGTATGATCAAGTAGGGCGTTAATTTACGGGAAAAAAATATAAATAGATATGAGGTTTCTGCCGGACAGCAACAAAATACTGTACTCACGCACACACAAGTGTGCGTACACAGGGAAAATGCAATAGCGGAGACGGTAGCTGTAGTTATCTTAATGAGGCCTACGCTAGCCGCAGCGTAATCCTGTGAAACATGGCAGTCAGGCATCTTTATCGGCGCTGACATACCGTCCACACACCACAACTAATCCTGTTCTAATGGAAATGTGGAAGAACGCTGGATCACCGGATGCTTCCCCCGTATTATAGAATGGCTTAAATCTCTCTGTTTCTTATGCCTGATTGCGACACCCAGCTCGCAACCAATTAACTTGATGTTTCCCTCTCGCACTTGCACACTTTGGTCGACATGCATGTGAATTTATAGCCACACACCTCCTCCTCCTATGCGGGTCAAGTTGGGCAACGTTATTCTGTGGAATCGTGTTTCTCTTTTTCTGCGCTCTTATCGGTCTCGCCACAGACGGCCCGTTTACCCTGCCAGTGAGTGAAACAATATGAGCACAAAGCCCTTTGTTCTGAGGAGGACCCATACGCAACCACCAACACCCCCCCCCCCCCACCACCACCCCACACCAAGAAACCCCTCTGTCATATTTACTGTACATCTTCCCATTATTATCTCGATTTAGTCTCCCGCAGTGTTGCCTACCCAACGGAGGCAGGCTGTCTGATATCTTCTTAGTGAAAGGCAGTTGAGATTTGCTCAAGATTTGGCTTATCGCGAGATGAGAGGCAGTGAGAGAGAGAGACAGAGAGAGAGAGAGAGTCGCTTTGAGTGTTTGAATAAGCGAGGACGTTATGCCTGATTTATACTTACTTAGCTCATCGCGCTGCGATGTGTTGTGTAAGCTTGTAGATCGGCTATTTCCGGTGCGCGACACTTGCACATGACACGACTAAGTGTAAATCAATACAAATCTCACAAGATTGCCACAAAGGAACAGGATGGTGGAGAGTAGAAGGCGAGAGAGTATAGGGAGGAAGGAGTTGACGTAGGGAAGACGAGGTGTGAGGGAGGCAGTAGAGGGCTGTTTAATCTGGCTGCCATTATCAGCCGCTGTTGTTAACGTGGTGAATGCAGCACGGCGAGATGCACATGCAGATTGCATGGATCACGTCCAAAGTATGCGCTGACGTTCACGTTCACACACACACACACACACACACACACACACACTCATAAATGACTCCCCCGCCTCAAGCTCACATGTGCATAATTCACATAATAACAGCCAATGGAAAGGCCCACGCACACATACATACGCACACACACATGCCACATCAATCTACTTTTCGATTAACACCATTGTCACCGTCACGTATTTCCCTCCCCTGGTTAATTTCCTCCCAGCAGCTATTACTAGCAATAATCGAACCCACACACATGGTAGAGATACACAAGGCTAATAGGATGTCAGCTGGGCTATGATGGAGACCAGTGGACGGACACATGCACGCACGCACACATGAACGCATGCATGCATGCACCGCAACCACACACACACTTAAAGCATGAATTATAGAACAGGAACCAGAGATGGCAAACTCATTACTGTGTGGATTCTGGTACCGAGTGGGAGGCATTTTTGTGTGTGTGTGTGTGTGTGTGTGTGTGTGTGTGTGTGTGTGTGTGTGTGTGTGTGTGTGTGTGTGTGTGTGTGTGTGTGTGTGTGTGTGTGTGTGTGTGTGTGTGTGTGTGTGTGTGTGTGTGTGTGTGTGTGTGTGTGTGTGTGTGTGGGGGGAATGTGTACGTGCGCTACCGAAGTATTTAGCCCATTTCTCATGAATATGATAAAGGAATAAGCCCTGCCAAAGGCCAGGAGAATGTATAATTACAATCTGCAATTAAATCGCAGAGACCAATCTGTGACCATTCATTCCCACGGCACTGTCTCTCTCTCTCTCACACACACACACACACACACACACACAGACAGACACACACACACACACACACACACACACACACACACACACACACACACACACACACACACACACACGTTTCATCCCATCCTACAACGCATTCATCTCGGACACGTCGTTCATGGCAATAATGCTTATTTTATGCTCCACTGTACACCGAAAACAACCGACCGGCCTATAAGATCAGATCTTATGGCTCGGCTCGGCTATTTTCGGTGTGCGATACCGCCGTACGGCTCAACGATGGCGAGGGACCGGAGGGGTTTTGCAGACGGACGCTTGAGCCGCTCCTCTCGTCCTGTCGTGTTTACGACGTTGCCAACTTGATAGATGACACCCCAACACTGATTGTTTCATCTCCAGCCTTCTCCACCTTCTCTCCATCCATCCACTGAATGCCATTGATTCCTTTCGGCTAGTGTCGCTCTACCTCTCGCTCTGTGTCTCTCTTGATCTAACTCTGTCTCTCTCTCTCTCTCTCTCTCTCTCTCTCTCTCTCTCTCTCTCTCCCCCCCCCATCCCCTCGTCTTGTCGTGGACCAATCAATCCCATATTGCATCTTTCACAGGCAGCCTATCATAATGTTCTCATTTTCTCAATCATGAGAGCGATTGGATTTCTGGGGCTAAACCAGAAGATTGAGAGAGGTAATTAGCAGACTAATAAGTCGGAGTTCTGACGTCTCACTGAAACGGGAGACGGATGGGATGTCGGGGGGTTTGTGTCTTATCTGTGCCCAGGGCCGAGAAGGGGAAGGGGCGGCAGAAACGTCAGATAGCAAGCTCAATGTTATTGACGGGATGTGCGTGCGTCCGTGTGTGTGTGTTGAAACACATTAGGCACACACGCATGTGTCATTCGGTCTGTGTTGAGTGCCTGCTTGTCTTTATATGAAGTGCTTGTGGAGTTCTTCTGCCCCTGCGAAACGAGAGCAAACAGTGAAATCCTGAGTGTTTATCTAACTGATTTCAACCTGCACGTTGGGTCGTGTCACTACAGGAGTGGCAGTCGCCTAGTGCAGTGGCTCTCAAACTGGGGGGGGGGGGGGGGGGGGGGGGCGGTCCAGATGACGGTAAAGTGACAATTTAAGGGCTTTTAAGACCTGAAAAAAGAAATGGAATGAAAAAAGACCTTTATTGCGTCAAAGTATAAAAACTGATCAATCATAGGCCAAATTGTCAAATAATATAAGAAAGAGGCAAACCTTTTTGGAGCCTTTCTGAGCTTGTAGATCTGCTATTTTCACAATATTTATCTGTGGAACCTTGTGAAACAAGTCTTTTTGTTAATGATGATTTTTCGCTTTCTTTTGTCATTGTTTACATCACATCTGCATCTTCCAACCTGTAGAATAGTGACACGGCCCCTTTGGTTCCCAGTTCAGGGCAAGAAAAAACAAGTATTTTTTTGTTCCAGTTCCGGACCAACTTTTAGTGTTCTGAAACAATACATTTTCAGTGGAAACACTCTGAACTGGTTCAAAATTAGGCGGGGAAAAAAAGAACAGAACCGGTTCAACCCTGGTGGAAAAGGGGCAAGTGTCCCAGAGCAACCCATACTGTAACTGCCCCGAGTGCTCATCATGACCATCTGAGCAGCCATCAGCTGGATGAATTTTAACTGAATTTACCCCATAGGACTAATAAGGTTCTAAAATATATATACATATAGACGGAAATTTACAAACAAACGTCAAAGAGCGAAAAAAAATAAAAGATCTACAAGATTATGTTGCATTTTTGTAGACAGGCTATTTACTCTATTGACTGACCAACCAACCAACTAACCGTTTTTCAACTTTTTTATTTATTTAATAAATCAGTGCCATTGAACACTGACAATGTATAAAGTCATCATACTAACTTTGATGAGGCAATGTTGTGTTGTTCTAAACATGTTTTTTTTTTCATTTCCTGAAAAGTTAATATTTTGGACATACAGTAGTTGGTTTTCTGCCCGACAGCAAAGATAGAGTACGGTATATATAGCAGTGGTTCTCAAAGGGGGATCGGGGTACCCCAGGGGTCCTTCAAGGGGGTTCCAGGGGGTAAATGATTGTTAACTCTGTGTGTGTACAAATGGAACCAAATGGACCTGTAAGGTCATTTGGTTCCATGTGTACACTCTCAGAGTTAAGGGGAATCCATGGCCTAATGCATAGTAAACTGAGGGCCCGTGAAATGAAAAAGGTTTGAGAAAAACTTGTAGGGTTTTAGTGATGAACTCTGAGGACCGAAATAGACCCTGGTCGCACAGTTACATCAGTGCTCAGGATTTCACTTTGCAGCAGAACTATACGTTGAAATGTCCGCACTCTTTCCCAATTGCATGCATACCGGCACTTACTGTATTTAGGTCACAGCGCCATGTGTACACATTAGCATACAGGCGTGGTGGCCGGTGTACATGAATTCATTACTGTCTCCAGTAATTTATGTGCACGTCATAAAAGAGCCGTGAACCGTATATAGGGTCAGTTGAAAGTTGTTGCACGGAGACTCACACTCGCACACGTGAGCACGCACACATACAGTTGCCTGTGCTCGCCTATACACAGCCCCGAGGGCCACACACGGAACCTGTTGTGGTTATGTTGTGTGTGCCGATCCGGTGATTGGCCGCAGGGTGCCCCAGCCCCCCCCCCCCCCCCTCGGCCAGGAGAGCACGTGATTGGCGTGGTGATTATCCGGAGCTGCTGACCAATCCATCATGGTTGGTGGTGAGGACGGGAGGGTTAGGTTGACAGCGACAGGCCTGGCTTGGCCTGGCCCCCAGGACACAGCTGTGTCCCTGCTAACCGTAGATTAACGCACACGCGCACACACACACACACACACACAGACACACACACGCACGCACACACACACACACAGAGCCTACAGGTTAATAGCTTTGACTCCTGCACACTCTATCTTTCTCTCACCCCCTCACCCTCCACCCACGCTGCTTTCTCTACCTCCACTTCAAATGTTTGCTCTCTCAATCTCTCTCCGTCTTTCACCCATTACACACACACTCTGTCTGTCTGTCTCTCTCTCTCTCTCTCTCTCTCTCTCTCTCTCTCTCTCTCTCTCTCTCTCCTCATATCCTTCTCTTTTGCTGCTTCTATTTTTTGTACCCTTCATTACCGGCTTTCCTCGTCATCTCTCTTTTCCTCAATCCCTCATTCAACTCGTTCATTCTTTCTCTCTCTCTCTCTCTCTCTCTCTCTCTCTCTCTCGCTCTCTCTCTCTCTCTCTCTGTCTTTCTCACCTCCAGCGTGTGTTGCATATGCATGAGGAAACTGACAAAGTGCTGCCCTCAGCTCAAACGCAGCTAGGCACAGGGAGAGCCCCCCTCCCCCCAACAGTGCTTGGAAGGGTGGGGACGGAAAGAGATGGAGGGAAGGAGGGATGAGAGGAAAGAAAAAGAGAGCAGGGATGCCAGCGGGAAGGGAGAGGTGTAGGGAGTGGCTTACGTGTTCGTTGGAGTGATGTAAGCATGCAACAGTTAACCAATTTACTCGATTTCATCGATTGTACAAAACTATCGATAATCGGTAGTTTAATCAAATATTGGATTGATAATTCATCAATATTTTGGGCATGTTATTACATGAGTTAGAGAAGAGATTTTAAATATAGTGACTCTGCGACGGGACCTCTATTCCTTGCCGATGTGCCCGAGTTTGAAGTCGGTTGGTCCCATACTGTATATGCACATCACCATTTGTATATGCACATCACATCTCCCACATATGCCTATATATGGCCGTATCAGGTTTGTTTATGGTTGTCTGAGTCATAGTGACGGGCCACGTTGGTCTGCCTATACAGCACATGGCCGTATCAGGTTTGTTTATGGTTATGTCTGAGTCATAGTGATGGGCCCATTAGCCAATTTTTAAATAGGATTATTCGATGATTTGAAAAAAGTTAGCGATAGAATAATCTCTTAGGAAATAATGGATAGTTGCAGCCCTAGAGTGTGGTCACATACTACTGCACTGATTTACAGTTGTGTGCCAGTGTCTCACATCGACAATAGCAGAGAATGAGGGGTCCTCTGACTCCACTTTGAAAACCCCCGCTTTACGCTGGTGACATTTCACCACTTAAACCCTCTATACTAAGCTGACAGGAGATCCCCAGGGCTCTCTGTTTTTTTCCTCTACACCAAATCTCTTATTATATTAGCAGATTTACAAGCCCTGCTAGATCGGCTGTTTTCGCAGAGTGTTCGCCCCCAGAATAGGGAAGATAACTAAACTGTACTGTAGGTTCATTCATACGGTTAAAATATGGTGTTTAGGGGGAAGAGATGGGGACTGAGAAAAGGTTACGGAGGCATGTGTTTGCATTGGAGAGAGGAGGGAGGGAAAGGAAGACAATTACAAACAAGGGAAATACCAGAGGGAGGAGAGGAGCTGTGACAGGAACAAGTGAGAGTGTTTTGCTGCGTACATGTCATACTTTCTACTCAAGGATGACATTTATGCCTGAACCTGCCTGAATAGATAAAAATTAATTGGCTGTTTTTCATTCCCCAGTCACTCGTTTGTGCGAGTCTGACACAAAGCCATTTAGCTTTCTACAGTGAAACAACAGGTCTTATATACTGTACAGTAGTCATTATAGCGGCAATCCAGAATTTATTTTGTAAAAAAAACTTTGAAAAAAACATTTAACCAATCTATATGGTAGAGCAGTGGTTCTCAAACTTGTTTAATTTCAAGGACCGGCATAACTCTGAGAGTTACCCTGAGGGTCCCTGGACCCCACTTTGAGAACTACTGTGGTGTAGAGTATGATAATACATCTTCAGTGGTTAAGAGGTGGTCTCTAAACTCTTCCATTAGAAAAGTAGACCCTGGTGTTGGGAAGGACACCTAGCAGTTGACAAGTAGTTCTGCCTGAAGCTCATAAGCGCTATATCTCCTCTGTGCATATATGTCCCCTGTCCAAGGGGGGTTGTCCCTTGGCGTAGCAGTAGAAAATTGGTACCTCATGCCGGAGACCGAGGTTCGAACCACTGTACGACACAGCAGTTATGGATTGCAGCTTCAATAAAAGCATCTATGCTACAAATCTCCTACTTTGTGAAGCTCTTATATCCCAAACCTTACATGTGCTGCTGGTCGGTGCCATTATGCAAACAGACAGACAGACAGACACTCTCTCTCTCTCTCTCTCTCTCTCTCTCTCTCTCTCTCTCTCTCTCTCTCTCTCTCTCTCTCTCTCTCTCTCCTCTCTCTCTCTCTCTCTCTCTCTCTCTCTCTCTCTCTCTCTCTCTCTCAATACTCTGACACATGCCAGCCCTGTCTCCAGAGCCAAATTGTACGACTGACATTTAGAAAAACTGGGGGGGTTTCAAAGTACAGTACCAAGCCAATAGCATCCTAAGCCAACATGCTTTGGACTTCTATATACACTGTCAACAAACCCATATAAATACAGGCATGCCAACAACAGACACACTTACAGGTGTTCAAAAAGATAGAGTTGCAACCAAAAATCATTACAAACAACATGGGAGGCCAGTTATCCTCAATCATTAGCACTATGTTTGCATTCTGCATTGCAATCACATATAGTATCACAAAATAGAATAACTTCATAGGGCTCATACCGTATGCTAATTAACCTGGTCAGTCCAAATGCAAAAGGTTGTAAAATTATACAGAAAGAAAGAGACAGCCCATGTGCAGACAGACAGAAAGGTCACTGACTGACTGACTGACTGACTGACTGACTGACTGACTGACGGACAGACGGTATAGGTTCTCTCCCATCCTCACCGTCTTTGTTCATGTGCCAGCTGTGGCCGGTTGCCAAGCAACAGTGTGTGTGATGAAAGCCAAGGCGCCGGGGCTGTGGCCCTTCAGTGGCAGCAAGGGATTATGGGTAGTGGCCCCTCCAGCCTCACCGACCCTCACCTTGTCTCCACACTGGCCCTATTAAGATTCAGCACAGATACAACACACACACTCTCTCTCTCTCTCTCTCTCTCTCTCTCTCTCTCTCTCTCTCTCTCTCTCTCTCTCTCTCTCTCTCTCTCTCTCTCTCTCTCTCTCTCTCTCTCTCTCTCTCTCTCTCTCTTGCTTTCAGACTTCTCACGTACATGCTACACATTCACACGTGCGCGCGCGCACACACACACACACACACACACACACACACACACACACACACACACACACACACACACTTTGTCACAAACAGGAAGGTCAGGGAGAGGGTGATCTTGGATCTCTTGCCCACGGGATGTGAGTGAGTAGCATGCTGAAGTAGGTGTTTGTGTGTGTGTGTGTGTGTGTGTGTGTGTGTGTGTGTGTGTGTGTGTGTGTGTGTGTGTGTGTGTGTGTGTGTGTGTGTGTGTGTGTGTGTGTGTGTGTGTGTGTGTGTGTGTGGGTCCTACCATGTCTCTAATAATGCTGGAATACCATAATCTTCAGAAACAAGGCATGTTGAAGGTGTGCATATTGAGCCACATGAGCCACATTTAAGCCCATGGTTTACTGTGTTATGAACAGTGTGCAGAGTGACATCCTCATAGCATCACACTTGTGCTCCATGTGACTCATTTGAAATCCCAGCAGCTAGAGAAGCAGCAGGTGCATGCAGCCAGAAAAGTGTAAACCACATGAACCCTGGAGTCCCTATTCTGGGCATGTTATAAAAAAGTGAACATTTGGCGAAAATAGCAGATCCGATATGAGAAAAAAAAGGAGGGGGGCCTAATATAGACCTCTGGGGATTTTTTGGGCATAAACCAGAAGTGCGAGATTGGAAATAAACAGAGTAAACATGAACTCAACAACAACGGTACACAATCACATAAATAGAGTGCAGAGAGAACAGTAGTGCCTCAAATAAACAAGATACTACTGTAGGTGTAAACGGTGAACCTTTAGCAACCTTTACGGTATAAGGGTAAGGGTAAGTACTGTAGTTAAAGCTGTAGTAGGATATAAAAGTTATTTATCCCCCTTCCTCGTTTCTGCGTACTTCACATGTGCTCGGAGGTGCGTGTGTGTGTGTGTGTGTGTGTGTGTATTTGTAATCGTCT
The DNA here is from genome assembly GCF_963454915.1 of Gymnoscopelus microlampas. Lineage (NCBI taxonomy): Eukaryota > Metazoa > Chordata > Actinopteri > Myctophiformes > Myctophidae > Gymnoscopelus > Gymnoscopelus microlampas. Next base: position 21,891,284 of record NC_139956.1, on the reverse strand, counting down.
GCCGGTTCGTCAGTAAGTGAATTCAACAAGAACAGCAGGTACTGGTCTATTTATGACGGCGTTACAAACTTCCATAATGTAGCCGTGATGAGCTGTCACTCACAAACACCTTGTTGCTATTAATAGGCCCGCTCAGCCTGTTTAATTTCAAGGACCCCTTGTTTGATAGCGTTGCTGTTGGGCAGAAACTTCCATTCATAAATGAATGCCCTACTACATCATACTACAGCGTCACACAAAAGTATCAAAAGTAGCGAAGCTTGTAGATCTGCTACTTTTGATACTTTTGAATCCTGAAAAGTAGCAGTTTTGGAGATTTCCACCCAACAGAGACGATATACATTTGATATCCCAGGACCCGCATTTGATATGATTTGTGTATCTCCCATACAATCTACACTCTACACTATCAAATCCGCAGTGTTAATTTAACTCTTGAGAGTGTACACTCTCTGAGTTACAGACCCATAAGGGTCCATTTGGTCCCTATCTATCAATCATTTTGCTAGGGAGCCCTGTCAAAGACCATAGGGGTACCCGGACCGCGTGTTGAGAACCACTGCAATAGACTACAACCGGGCAAAGGCCTGTGTTTTGTGCGTGCGTGGTTTGGGCGTGTGTGTGTGTGGGTGAGTGGAAGAGCGAGTGCATGTTCGCGTGTATGCTAATCTACCCAGGCCTGCATGTTTATTTTCTGTCATCAGCGAGCCTGCATTGTGCCACGTTGTTGTTTACGGCATTGCATTAGCGCGTGTATGTGTACGGTATGAATGTTTGCGTTTGCGGAGAATGCGGAGAGAGACAGAGAGAGCATGAATGTGGGTAATTGCGTAGGTGCATGCCTGTGTGTTTGTGTGTGTGTGTGTGTGTGTGTGTGTGTGTGTGTGTGTGTGTGTGTGTGTGTGTGTGTGTGTGTGTGTGTGTGTGTGTGGCTTTCATTACTCAGGCAACGGTGTGTTAGCATAGCCGCTCTGCCACTACTTATTAATCAAGCTGGCAGACAGACAGCCGTGGCGCTGCTGCCCTTCAGCCTGCCAAATTGGGAGCTGGCCCCATTGTGATAACTTTCAACGCGCCATACATCCACTGCCCTGCAGACGGCAAATAGGGAGCAGGTACCTTGGCTAAGATAAGAGGAGATGACAGGCTACGGCCCCGCCCACAAGACTCTCAATGGGAAGAAATAAGGGAAAGTGGAAGAAGGGGGCTTTATTGGGGCATGGTGAAAACGTGTGCTCTCCTAGACACATTAATTCAGTGTTCCTCCTAATTGTGAGAATTACAGACCTTTGAGGGTTCATTTGGAACCCCGAGGGTCCCTGGAGGGTCCCTGGAGGACCCCATTTTGACAGCCACGCCACTAATTAAACAGGAACTTCAGCTTCACCCACGCTCAGAGATGGAGAATACTGCAAAAACATCTGTATTTTCAAATAAACTCAACTAGCTGTAAGTGCTAATCTTTTGGTTAAAATAAGTGTTCAATAATCTAATAGCCTATATATACCATGACCAGACGAAGATTAATCTGACATCTGTGCTTTGCACCCTGCTATTAAAATGAAAAGGCATCAACATCTGTGCTTTGCACCCTGCTATTAAAATAAAAAGGCATCATCCGAGTTGCTCCAGCGCTTTCTTTATTCAGCCTATATATCTATATTAGAAATCTCAGAGGAGAGAGAACTCATACAGGATACAGGACAAGCAACTGAAAGTGGAAGCGATGAAACTAATAAATGAACAGACAACAGACATGAACTGGAACAAAAGCTATAATCAATTATCTTTGTGGGATTCTCTCTCTCTTCTGATTGGATGAAATTCGTAACCCACCTGATTATTTTCTGTTTATTAAAGAGCTGGAGGGACTATACATTTTGTGTTATTTTATTCATTCAAATAAGGTCTGAATTAGAGATGTTCATATGCACTCCTCGTTCATGCAGAGGTGTCACCGAGGCCGAGGATCTCTTGCTTGGCGAAGCGCCACAGATCGCAGCGAAATGAATTGATTGACCAAATGGTGATTTTCGATGGGTCACAGCAACCAATCCCTCTGTGTGCTGTGTGAGTAACTCAGGGCCAGCGGTAATGGATTCCGCGGACACGTCTCTCTCTCTCTCTCTAGAGAGAGAGAGAGGAAGAGAGAGAGAGAGAGAGAGAGAGAGAGATCTCGTACATTTTCTGGTCTGGCGGACCTCGCTGGGGCTCGGGTTGTGATTAATGCATTTTCCGCTGATTTAAGACCATTTGAATAATGGACAGGTTCTGGTTTCAGGGAACTATAAACAGTGTAAAAAGAAAAATAGGAAAAAGAAAAAGCAGAAGTGGAAATGTTCACAGTGGAAAGCTCCCAGGCTGTCACGCATTTATTTATGTTGTGGTATGAATTATGCATCTACTCCTTGGACAGGCCTTTCATGTCATTCTGTCTGTAGGCTGTCTCCGTGTCGCACACACACACACGCACGCGCACGCACGCACATGCATGCACATGCATGCACACACACTTTCACGTGCCACATAAACACGTGCGCATGCATACGTGCGTGTGTCTGTCTGTCTGAAAAAAGTGCTCGGTTTACTTAAAGCTGGGTCACTAAATTAGACTAGGGGATGAGCAAAGGAGAAGAACGAAAAAGGGTATTTGAGGGAAAGGAGAGGCTAGGAGAGGAGAGGAGAGGAGAGGAGAGGAGAGGAGAGGAGAGGAGGTCCATTTTTACTGGAGCCAACATAACAGCGGGTGCTGAAGCAATCTCTCTGAGTCACCCAGCAACAAACAAACACACACACACACACACACACACACACACACACACACACACACACACACACACACACACACACAGACACGCACACACCTATTAGCGCGTGGGCGTGTCCAGACACAAGTGGCAGGAAGAGACTGTTTGAAGAGGGAGAAGGTGATAAATGGAGACAGATGGTGTGATAGAGGAACAAACTAGAATCCATCCAGGACTTGTGTGTTTGCATGTATACGTGTCTTGTGACACTTTTCATATCTGGCAGGCAGCGGTACGAAGTTTTCTATTCTTCCCGTTTTACAGTCTTAACGACTACAGTAATGTCAAGTATGTTTACGTTGAGACACCTGGTATTCCACCATCATGTCTTACTTTCTTCTTTTTAATTGTCAGCACAGGAAGGACATACGGTAAGGCATCAATAATGGCCTTCCATGCACTTTCCAAGTCCTGTGCAGGTGTTCATCAGCTGAGCGGGCTTCCTCTTGTGGTTGCACTGTCAAAGAGAGTGTTCGTTCAAAGCTCTTCATGTAAGATAGTGTTTTGTTCAGACGATTACTGTACATACTACTCCGCCACAGGGAACGTAAAATAGGAAATGGAGGTTAGATTGGATTCAGTGACAAAATGACTACAACATGTTTTGGTTATGGGATTTAGGGCTTAAACCCTGTACACAGTACTTCATTGATCGGGGTGGGGTCTGCCCTTGGCCCCCTCCTTTTTTCCCCTCTAAACCAAATATATTTGGCGAATGAGATCTATTAGGACCTGCCCAGAATAGGGATGCTAGGGTTCATATGGTTAAGCCCTATTTTATCCTTCATCGTACAATGTTTTATAGACGCTGTGATGAGAACCCATGCAATATAAACGCAAAGTGCTGTGATATATTTGCCATATGGCATGTCATGAATCCCCCATATTGGTTCCATATTGTGCAGCCCTAATAATAATCTATGAGCACCCGGGTGTGGCTGCAAAGACAGAGGTGAAATCACCTCCCCATTCCCTTTATGTACCTTTGTGTTCGGTAGGTTCTCAAGGCCCCTGCAGGCTCCCATATGGGCGCATACAGCATGCAGACAAACACGGCTGTTTGTGCACGTGACTTCTTTGGGTTGGCGAAAGCTTTGAACTCTTCCTGAGATGCTTGTCGGTCACCCGACCAGATAAGAAGAGCACAGGTGGCTCATGTGATTTAAAGTTTGTAATGTTTTTTTGTTTTTTTTTCCGGGTAAAGGAAATAAGGAATTACACTTCAACAGCACCATTCTGTCTTTCTGGGTGTACTGTTAGACGTGTACAACCTCATCTCTACCACCTGCTTCCTTATACCTTTGCCGCCTTGGCCCCTCGTGTGCATTTTTTCAGAAAACTTTACAATTACAGACAGACAGAAACCGTGGCCCACTGTTGCCTGCCTCAAAATTGTCGCCACTCAAGTATGTTGACAAGTAACCTACGCAGCCCCCCCCCAAAAAAAAAAAAACTGAAAAAGTAATTTATCTATATCGTTTAGCAATGTAAGTACAAGTGCAAGTGAAGATAAAGATTCCCTGCCAAAGCCTCTGACAAAGATTCTGACCCCCCCTCCGCGCAGGACCCTGCTGTTAGTTCAATTCAGACCTTGCTGGAAGTTCAAATCAATGCAGTAATCCAATAAAGCAGTTTAGGAAAGATGCATTTTGTCTCTAACGGGAGAAGGCAGGCCACTTCCCTTTGTACTTTGTCTTCCTTTGATGTGACAGACAATTGGAAGGTTTGGTGGGAGGCTGCATGAAAGAGGGACGCAATCTGACAGGATTCCATCCTACAAGCCAACAGGGGTACACGTGGTGGTCCGGAGACTGGGGTCTTAACCTTATTGCCCTTCGCTGGTTACAGAGGTTGTTGGAAATCCCGTCCCTGCTAAAATCACGATTCATGATTATTAACCACTTAAGCCTGATTTAGACTTTGTTGTACAGCGGTGATGCACGGCGAAAATAGCCAATGTACTTGTCATGACGTAGACGTTTTTATTGTGACACACACCGGAATTGAAATGATTTGAAAACATTTGACAATGTTCGCATGTATGACATGGCCAAAATAGGGACGCCACTTTGAAAGTGGCCAAGTTGAAGTCTTTACCATCAGTCACATTTATCTATCTTACACCGGCGCACAATAAACCAAAACACAATTTCCGCTGGGGGTGAAGGCACGGAGCCACTGAAAACAAAGCCGAGACAAACAGAGGAGTGCATTACCGCAGCATCTCTCCAGATGAGAGCTGTGTTTTCTCGGGGCTGACAAGCTTCCCTATCAGTGAGTTGTGAGTGGTCCCCCAGTGCTTTGAGTAGCATAATAATGATGCTAACCATATGGCGGGGCATCCTCAATAACCACATCGGATCCCAGTTGAGTACTTACGGGAGTTTGTTTTGAAGCGAGACAGGTGTGTATTGCACGGCACTTTGTGGAAATGGAGGGTCTAGTTGAACACTCTCCGGATCATTATGCTAGCAGGACCTTTGGCCTCCAGAAAATGAGCACACTAAAAGCAGGCTGGAGAAGGCTCCTGTCCCAGTGCCAGCTCAGAGAAGCATGGCGTTTTAGTGCCATAACTTCATTGCACACGCATGCTTATGTATGAACGATGCACTGCGAAATCCTGAGTGTTCATTTAAACTCCTTTGTTTTTTCTTTGTGTGTTTAATTTGTTGTTTGTGCCACAAGAGTACACAAGAACACAGATATTATAGTGATAAAGCAGCGTGATGTTTATTATTTTGAAGAGGATAAATATTTTCCATACCGCAAATAAAGGCATCAACCTGTTTGAATGAGGCATCAACTATATGCTGTTTTTGTGTTTATTTGTGTCTGAAGACATTTAGAGTAAAATTAACTCGGGATTTTGCTGTGTGTGAAAGATTTATGGAGGAGATCTCTGATGGTTTAGATCAAAGAATGGGACCCACACACCGTCTGGATCTTGCAAAAAAATGAAGCTCTTTATTTAATCGACGTTTCGGTCGTTAGACCTTCATCAAGACAGACTATTTGTGAAAGACAAATGAAAGAGACAGATATAATAAAGTAATATTTCACACACAGCGCATGAGGCAGCAATCCAGAAGTAGGCCTAAGACGTGTTTAACCTTTCCCTCTGTCATTAGTTTCATATATTGCTACACGCACACACAGACACACACAGACACACACACACACACAGACACACACACACACAACACACACACACACACACACACACACACACACACACACACACACACACACACACACACACACACACACACACACACACACACACACACACACACACAGTCAAGTGAGGAGAGCGAATTGGATGGTGTGATGGTGTGAATTGGACAGATCTTATCTGACAGTATAGTGTTGGCGCTCGGCGTAGCTTCCACCGTCATCAGCACAGTGACATGCATTTTATCATATCATTTGCATATTTTAATTACACTGCCACAGAAGTGGAATATATCAGGAGATCTTGGCAAATGTGCACGTGTGTGTGTGTGTGTGTGTGTGTGTGTGTGTGTGTGTGTGTGTGTGTGTGTGTGTGTGTGTGTGTGTGTGTGTGTGTGTGTGTGTGTGTGTGTGTGTGTGTGTGTGTG